>NC_036875.1:2021131-2287079 GCF_002910315.2 Salvelinus sp. IW2-2015 | reverse complement strand
GTTATTTGGAACAGTTCGTTTACTCCAAGCCATAAGACTGGCTAAATAGTTAGCTAAATAGTTAGGTTAAATAGCTTAGTTAAATAGTTAGTTAAATAGCACTACCTGACTATCTGAAAATAACTTATTTTTACAAACTAACTCTTTGACTTCATCATGCTTGCGCTACTGTTTACTAGTCACTTTTAAACCACCCTATATGTACTTGGGGGGCTCCCGAGTGGCGCAGTCTGGAGCCCCAAGCAGAAATATAGTTTTGATTTCAGAGCTCTACAAAATGACATTGTTGGTTCTCAAAACCCATTCCTGGAGAGCAACCTTTCCTTCTGTAACACACCGGATTAAAATGGCCTCCTAAGTGGCGCAGCGGTCTAAGGCACTGCATTTTAGTGCTATAGCCGTCACTACAGACCCTGGTTTGCTCCCGGGCTGTATCACAAACGGCCGTGATCGGGAGTCCCAGCGTCATCCGGGTTAGGGGAGGGTTTGGCCAGGGGCTTTACTTGGCTCATCACGCTCTTGCGGCTCCTTGTGGTGGGCCGGGCGCCTGCAGGCTGACCTTGGTCGTCAGGTGAACAATGTTTCCTTTGACACATTTGTGCGGCTGGCTTCTGCTTCTGCTTCTGGGTTAAGCGAGCAGAGTTGCAGCGATGAGACAAGATCGAATTTTGGGAGAATAATCTTTGTAGTGGTTGATACATTTTTCCAGGTCCTGTTACCCCCAAACAACAGCAGTTCCCTCTTAATTATCAGAATATATTCTACTAGTACTGGATTTTCTTTTTGTGTGTGTGTGTGTGTGGATGGGGGGGGGGGTCTGTTGGTGGGGTGTGTACAGTGCATTCTTCCTCAATGCTTTTGTATGCATCCTCCTTGTGAGGAAATGTAAGACTTCTGGCTGTGTTATTTTCTTTCTGCTGTTTGTTCTTTTGATTTGTTGTGTACATTATCTCCAGCTCTTTGAATTTCAATTTCACTGTCATGTAAGCTCTTTTCATCACTGCCAGTTGCAGCTCTAATAATATTAAACATTTAAGTCACTGTGGAATGCTAATTTAATTTCTATTTCAATTAATATGTCCCTACAGGTTTGCATATCAAATCAGTTAACACTGGATTGTGCACTTTGATTTAATAAACTACAAAAAAGCCCCAAAATAAAATCACTTCAAAAAAGGGAGAGATTTGGAAGACAGGAGTAGAGTGCATTTGAACTGTGTTTACACAAACTGCTTAATCAACTGAATGACATTAAGCACATTGGGGTGGTTTTGAAACTAATGAGGCTTGCTTATATCTTTGTATTGTTATTAAAGTTCCAATGCAGCAATTATTTTAAAATCTCAATATCGAATCATTTATGTGTATCAATGTGTGAATGTGAATGTGAATGTTTTAAATTAAAATAGTCAAAAAGAAACAAAAATAGTTCTAAGCAAAGAGCAATTTCTCAAGCAATCATTTTTCTAGGACTGTCTGGGAGTGGTCTGAGTAGGGAGGGGAACTCGAAAACTAGCTGTTATTGTCAGAGATGTTTGGAGCTCTCTTATTGGTCTATTAACTCAGGCAGGCCAAAACTCACCGCACCAGCCGGAGATTTCAGGCAGTCTTTTCAAACAACTCCTACACTAAAAGGGCGCTCATAATATTCACAATTTCAGTGTATTATTCCAACCTCAAGAGGAGAAATATATATAAAACACAAGAAAATCTAGTTCTTGACTGCACTGGGCCTTTAATATATCCACACATGAACCTGCTAGCTAGATAAAAGCCTGCGTGGCTAATTATTGTCAGGGGCAGAGTTAAACGTTCTAAAATACTGTGACATAAGCACTTGTGTGTATTAATAGCCTTGAGTGTGTGTGAATGTGGTGGCATCACTGAGCTTATGTTTACAAGTGCTTATGCAGTATGTTGTAGTATCGTAAGTAATACAGCATATCAGGTGATGGTCTGTCTGTGTGTGTACGTGCGAGTGTGTGTGTTGGCCTGCCTCCTTAAATGCTTGTTTTGTCCGGCAGCTCTCTGTGTGCCATTCATCATGTTGAGTGGGAAGCAGTGCACCCTGGGATATGAGCACTTCTGTATTCCTCATGCATAATCAAAGGTCACACTGGGGGCCTGGTGTTGAGATTGCTTTACTTCACAGCAACACACACACACACACACCTGCCAAGCCCAACTGGTGCTATGCCAAAAGGAACCGACTAAAAGCTGTAATGTAACCTGGCTATTCTTCTCAGTAAATTGTTACTCTTTGTCTTTCCACTGGCATGGTTCCAGTTTGTAATTAAAATATTGTACGGTTTTAGTCATTTTCCAGTTTAAATTCGAAGGTACTTCAGTTAAATTGTTAAATCATCAGCTATCATCAATATCATCTAAACTGCTATGATAAGCTCATTTGCCACCTTGCATAACTAAATTTCCTCGATATCACGCTATTTTCTCAGTAAGCCTTTTAAGTATGTTCCACAGAACTACGGTTTATAGTTAACAATGATTTATCAGCATTTGTTTTATCTCAAGAGGTTAAAAAATATACAAAAGTGCAGAAGAATTAAAATAAGATGTTATATTCATATTAACCTAAACAAAAATCAACGTAGTTGTTTTGTATTTGATAGTATTCAAACAGCGGCACACTGATGTACCTTATTTAACAGCCCAGATTTACAAACCAGAACATGTTTAAACAGAATACTTTCTCGTGTACATTATAAATATTTTTCAGCTCACTGAGGAAAACTGATATTCAATGGAAGACGAAAAAGTATTTGGGTGTTTATTCTACTTTAAAATGAAGTGATGCGCATCTCGCTGCGATATAATTAATACGGTGGAAATCTTGAATTAAACATGTAAATCCTGACACTTTGGCAGGGGGCCGGTAAAGGACAGTGGTCTCCAAGGTCTGGATTATTCTTAGAGTATACCAATTAACACCATGTATCTTCTTTTATCTTAAATTCAATTAAGGCTCTTTACAATTTTAAAGTTCTTTTCTTCTCCGTAGTTAGAGAATGTCAGAGATGCAGATCAAAGCAGGTAATGCTGCTTTGCATAAAGACATCTGCATATTTCTAAGAAGGTTTTAATTTTGTTTTGCAGAAATTAGAATGCAGGAGAGGTTCGTGGTATCCTGAGATGGGGAGCTGTGTGTACACACATGTAAACATACATGCACGAACATATACATCCGTACACACACGGCCACACGTAGGTTCGCAGACAAATACAGTACCAGTCGAAAGTTTGGATTTACCTACTCATTCAGAGGTTTTTCTTTATTTTTACTATTTTCTACATTGTAAAATAATAGTGAAAACATCAAAACTATGAAATAACACGTGTTTCTATTATATTTATTTAACCTTTATTTAACTAGGCTTAGTTAGTTAAAATAACAAATTCTTATTTACAAGGCCAATTGTGCACCACCCTATGGGACTCCTAATCACGGCTGGAGATGATACAGCCTGGTTTCGAACCAGGGACTGTAGTGATGCCTCTTGCACTAAGATGCAGTGCCTTAGACGGCTGTGCCACTTGGCAAACATATGGAATCATGTAGTAACCAAAAAAAGTGTTAAACAAATCAAAATCTATTTTAGATTTTAGATTCTTCAAAGTAGCCACCCGCCAACTTTGCACACTCTTGGCATTATCTCAACCAGCTTCACCTGGAATGCATTTCCAACAGTCGTTGAAGGAGTTCCCACATATGCTGAGCACTTGTTGGCTGCTTATCCTTCACTCTGCTGTCCAACTCATCCCAAACCATCTCAATTGGGTTGAGATCGGGTGATTGTGGAGGCCAGGTCATCTGATGCAGCACCATCACTCTCCTTCTTGGTCAAATAGCCCTTACACAGCCTGGAGGTGTGTTTTGGGTCATTGTCCTGTGGAAAAACAAATGATAGTACCAGTAAGCGCAAACCAGATGGGATGAGGTATCGCTGCAAAATGCTGTGGAACCCATGCTGGTTAAGTGTGCCTTGAATTCTAAATAAATCACTGACAGTGTCACCAGCAAAGCACCCCCACACATTACACCTCCTCCTCCATGCTTCACGGTAGGAACCACACATGCGGAAATCATCCGTTCACCTACTCTGCGTCTCACAAAGACACGGCGGTTGGAACCAAAAATCGCACATTTCGACTCATCAGACCCAACGACAGATTTCCACTTGTCCAATGTCCATTGCTTGTGTTTCTTGGCCCAAGCAAGTCTCTTCTTATTATTGGTGTCCTTTGGTAGTTGTTTCTTTGCAGCAATTCGACCATGAAGGCCTGATTCACACCGTCTCCTCTGAACAGTTGATGTTGAGATGTGTCTGTTACTTAAACTCTGTGAAGCATTGGGCTGCAATCTGAGGTGCAGTTAACTCTAATGAAATTTTCTCTGCAGCAGATGTAACTCTGGGTCTTCCTTTCCTGTGGCGGTCCTCACGAGAGCAAGTTTCATCATAGCGCTAGATGGTTTTTGCGACTGCACTTGAAGAAACTTTCAAAGTTCTTGAAATTTTCCGTGTTGACTGACCTTCCATTTCTTAAAGTAATGATGGACTGTCGTTTCTCTTTGCCTATTTGAGCTGTTCTTGCCATAATATAGACTTGGTCTTTTACCAAATAGGGCCATATTCTGTATACCATCCATACCTTGTCACAACACAACTGATTGGATCAAACGCATTAAGAAGGAAAGAAATTCCACAAATTAACTGTTAACAAGGCACACCTGTTAATTGAAATGCATTCCAGGTGACTCACCTCATGATGCTGGTTGAGAGAATGCCAAGAGTGTGCAAAGCTGTCATCAAGGCAAAGGATGGCTACTTTGTTTAAAACTTTTTCGCTTACTACATGATTCCATATGTGTTATTTCATAGTTTTGATGTCTTCACTATTATTCTACAATGTAGAAAATAGTAAAAATGAAGAAAAACCCTTGAATGAGTAGGTGTGTCCAAACTTTTGACTGGTACTGTACATACCCAGATACGAGCATACACTCAGACACACACATGCACGCACATACACAGACGCACACACACACTCAAACTCCCTATCAAATCATGGGATATTATTTCACTCTGACACTGGTGTAGTAACATTGTAACCCCCACAGACTAACACCGGGTGTAGAGAACAATTTGTTTTTTTGTCATTTCTGTTTTTGTTCCAATTCCTTGCGGCGCAGGTCCAGGCTGGGACTAGGGAGGGGAGACAGCTATGCTAAATTGGGTCGCTGTTTTTTTTTTTTAAAGGCTTCTGTTGCAGCCTGTCACTGGCTATTAAGAGTGTTAATAATGTTAAAGTTCGTACACAGCAGTGTTAGCACCCAATAACACCAGGCTCTTGAAGTAATCACGCTCTGATTTATGCCTGTAATTTCCGTGCGAGGGCCTACTGAAGCTCTGTTTGTTTTCTAGATCACTATACTTTAATGGGCCTGTTAACCAGACCTGGCCTAATGGCCTTCTTCTCTCTTCTCCACTGCTGGGTTTCTCATTTATTTCTGTTTTTACGCTACTCCTTACCATTCCCTTGCTTTTCGCCTCAGGATTTGTGGTCTATGGTGTGAGGAGGTCGGGGTTGAAGTGGTACTGTACCCAGGTAGGTGTATCGTGACTGAATCTCCTCTCCTAGCTAACCAAATAATTAGATAGCCAGCCATGTTCCTAGCCAAGGCAGCCCCAATGATTATCATCATTAGGTATCAATGGACTGACTAATAAGAGTAATAACTACTAAAGAATTCAAATGTTATTTAATAATTCTAAGTACCTTGTGTGTGTGTGTGTGTTGTGTGTGTGTGTGTGTGTGTGTGTGTGTGTGTGTGTGTGTGTGGTGTTGTGTGTTGTGTTGTGTGTGTGTGTGTGTGTGTGTGTGTGTGTGTGTCAAGCCTAGGATAGGATAAAGTAATCCTTCTAACCCCCCCCTTAAAAGAGTTAGATGCACTATTGTAAAGTGGTTGTTCCACTGGATATCATAAGGTGAATGCACCAATTTGTAAGTCGCTCTGGATAAGAGCGTCTGCTAAATGACTTAAATGTAAATGTAAATGTGTGTGTGTGTGTGTGTGTGTGTGTGTGTGTGTGTGTGTACGCATGCGTGCGTGCTGCATGTGTGAGTGCGTGCATGTCAAGCCTGTAGAGGTGCACATGAGCATCTGCACAGTCAGTGTGTGTAACTGTGTATACCGTGGGTGATGAAGGGCTTGCTACCACACCAGATAGATGCTCTGAGGCCTCCACAATAAAAACACAAACAACCGGTTACCCAATGCGGTAATAATTGCCATGTAATTGCATTATACTACCAGCTATCAATAAATCAATGTGCATATGAACTGGCCATCTATGAGTAATAGCCATTTAGTTGTTTTCCTGTATTATTCTATTGATGTTCCACTAGCGGCTGTCCTGCAGATATTGAATGCCTTTTAAGCGAAGTGCTGACATCATAATAAAGGGCCGTGATGCTCAGGCCGGCCGTGTGGTTTGTGAGCTGAAGGCTAAAAAGTGACCGACAGCCATTGTGGGAGCAGGGACTAGACTCTACTCTCAGTCAACACTACTACCGAGGTCTCTCTAACATGTACTCAAAATAAACGCAATAGACTCAAACTATACTATCAAAGACTCAAGTACACCGCTATATCAAAGATGAACATGTACTCAATTTAAATGCAACGGACTCCGACTATACTATCAAAGACTGAGACACAAATGCACTGCTATACCAAAGACTAACTTGAGGCTTACTCAATATCAACGCAATAGAGTAGGGTTCTCGACTCCAATCCTACTACTAGGTGTGCAGGCGTTTATTCCAGGCCTTCAGTTAATCTGGTGTGATACAGAAGGGCTGGAATGAAAGGTTCACACTGAGTGTCTCCAGGAATGGATTTCAACACCCGGACGATAGTAACTATATCAAAACAGTACTGCTACCGAATACTCTAATGATACACATGCCAGAAACTCACAAACCCATCAAATTAGCTCTGAAATCAAAACAATATATTTCTGCTAAAGGGGCTCCAGACAGTCAAAAAACCTGTCTGGTAAATAGACATGTTATTGTTTGAGATTTATTTTGACTATAACTATTTTTCCCTCAAATCTTGTCAGTCTTATTTGACCCCGAAAGAGGGGGGGAAAGCATTAATTTGTATTGCATTGTAATTGGCCTTTCATACAAGTTTATTTTTAAGCATATTTTGATGAACTTTCACCTTAATTTGTGTGTGTGAACGTGTGTCTGTGACTCTTATCACAATATCCGTTTTAATCCAATGTTCAAAGCCGTTGGCTAATTCAAACATCAAAACATTTTGTCAGGTGTTATTTCTTTGTTGCTGTGTTTTCATAACCCTGGTGTCTCAAAGCATTATCAACTCAAATATTTTGCTCTGTCTAGCATTGCCTGTGCCAATAGGCAGCTCTCGCCAGCACAGTAAGTACACGAAGGATGCACTGCCATCTAGTGTTGAGATTGAACCTATGTACCATGACCCACTGCACAACTGCATAAACTTGAATATACAGTAGCAAACAGTAAAAGGCTATGTCTGCTTGATTGTACATGTTATTTTAGCTTCCACAGTGTATAGGGTAGTGGTAACACTGTGTATAGGGTAGTGGTAACACAGTGCAGAGGGCAGTGGTAACATGTTTAAGTCGAATGACTAGCATGCTGTGAAACCGTGATCTCTCTCAGTATGGCTCTTGATAATAAGATATAAAGTGGTAGAGATAGTGTCCACGTCTGGTCCATTTAACATCTTCATATCGGTGTCTTACTCTTAAAATTATACTTATTCACAGAGACTTCCTCCACAGTACAGTTATTGAAAAATGGGTCCACAATAATATATGCAATCCAAATAAAACCAACAATATACAATGTGTGTTGTTGCATATTGCCAACATGAATATGTATTTGCGGAGTCTTCAAACGGAGACATAAAGGGAGGCCCAACCTGTTGGTGTCCAAACCTCTTTTCCCCGCTGCGCAAACTTCACTCGGTTAATGCTAAACCATAATTATGACAATAGATATTAGAAAATAAACACCACATTATGTACATGACTGCACATTTGAATACACTCAAATAGACAGTATGCACATAATACACACACAGCTCTACATCTTTCCATCTAAGTCCCAGTCCTAGGCCCGGTTAATGTAATTGCTTTTCATTGATCTTGTCTGATCAGGTGACTACTGTTCATGCTTTTCCAGGAGGCCAATGCCAAGCTCCTCTGTCTGTCGGGATGTGAGAAGTGTCTGTCCTTTTCAGCGCATATAAAACAGCTGCCTCTTCATAGAACGACATGGCATTGAGCAAAGAGGATGTTTCACTCCAATTACTCCTCTCTGAAAAGCTTACATCGGAAACTTTCAATGAGAGGCAGTGGTGGAGGACTTTCTCTTTTGGAGGATACACTTAGAAAAAGTGCTCCAAAAGGGTTCTTCGGCTGTCCCCATAGGAGAACATTTTTTTTGTTCCAGGTAGACCCCTTTTTGCTTCCAGTTAGAACTCTTTTTGGGTTCCATGTAGAACCCTCTGTGAAAAAGGTTCTACATGGAACTCAAACGGGTTCTACTTGGAACCAAAAATAGTTATTCAAAGGGTTCTCCTATGGGGACAGCCGAAGAACGCTTTTCGGTTCTAGATAGCTGCTATGTTTCTCAGAGTGTAGGTGTGTGTGTGTGTGAGAGAGAGAGAGAGAGTTGAGCGAGTATGTGCGTGTGTGCGTTTGGCGTGTGTGTCAATTCTCATCGACCCACAGGGCCATGTTTGTGAGTGCTGGGCTCAAACATGGAAACACTTCATACTGTGGACAGACAGACTGACAGACTGACTGGGGGAAGGACTTCATTAACCAAGAGGAAAGAAAGAGGGGAGTCTCTGTGTTTTGGATGAGAAACAATGAGAGCAGACTTTGTAAGAGGGACAGTAAAGCCGCATCATGCAAGGTCAACCAGACCAAGGATTTGGGCCAGACACTCAAAGGCCCTCCCAGAGATCATGTGATTTTTAGCATCTGAAGTGTGTGCCAGGCCAGTGTGTGTTGGCCGCCGCAGCGCAGCAGGCCGAGCTGGAAGAGTTTTTAAGGATCTTTTAGTTTGTTTGAATAGCGCTGGGGAGCGCATACCTCCAACAATATATTTGAACACTTTTTTTTTTTTTTACATACCCCTGAACCCAACTGGACTGGAGCCATTTGTCTGGTACTCACATAGGCACGTACGCACACACACGCAGACATAAAGACACACACACTCCGCACAGTGTAGACTACTAGAGCATGTACCATAGAGAGAGTTTGTTACAGTTTTTTTCAATACATTTTGTGCTAATCTCACAAGTACTACATGTGGTGAATTTTAATAACTAATAGCACAAAACTCCAAATGAGTAACGCTTGGAACCCAGCAACTTTTGAATGTGCATTCATTTTGTTTGAAGGCATCTTTCACCACACAACCATTGATCCAAAGAATACATTTACTGTGAAATACCATGAAAACATTGATTTAAATCACCAAAACACTACATAAGGATATCTTCTCAATTTAGTTATTTTAACAACCAGTTAATCCAATAGCAAAAAATTCTAGATTCATGTTTCAAAATTGCCCTTTGAATGTAACATGCTATAGTACTGTAAATTACAGTACATTACACTGTTTTCACATTTGCTAATACACTTGAAATACCCATTAAAATTGACTGAACATCAAATTTTCCCGTAATTTCTATCCCATGTGTGATCAGAGGTGTGATCATTGAAGACATCTTTCACAATCACTGATGCAAAAAATTAAGCTATTGTTCAGATACATTTACAACATAAGTGTACTGTAATCAAATGAAACACATTAAAGAAATTAAAGAAACATAATTTTTAGCAGGCACTATCAAGCCTGTCTTGAGCATTTGGCCATAGGTTATCCTCAACATCGGAGTAAATGTCATCATTGTTCACGCACCTGGGGAGAAACCTTTTGGTATGGCGAATCCACGGCTGACCGAGGTCTGGATTGATGTTATTGCATTCCTCATCCATGGCCTGAAGAAGGGTGGTACTCTCATTGGGATGGCAATCATACATCTTCCACCTGTATTGTAATCATATTTTACAGTATTGTATTGTAGTGGTCCTGTACGTGGTTTAGTTTGTAAGAGCATGGCACTACTAACACCCGACTTGCGGATTCGATTCCCACTGGGATCACATAGGAAAATGTGTGTCTCATTGGATAAAAGTGTCTGCTACGTAAACTGCATTTATTACCTTAAAAAACAAAACAGCAACTTAATTTTGGACACATGTCCGCTGTGACATACAGTACATCTGTGATCTTGTAAATATCCGTCTTAAATTTGATTTACTACGAAGTAAAATCATGATAGTCATCACCGTAATAGAACATTACAGAATATATCATAATTTGTATGTTTCTACTTGTGTTTCTAGATGGTGGAAAAAAAGTGACTGTATGAATTTACGTGTTGTACTTTAGTCGATTGAAAATGTGCTTGCAGTTTTGAAACAACTGCCTTTTTGATCATTTGTTTGGAGGTGTGTACCAAGAGTTGTGAAAATTTTACCAAAGCGATTGAAAAAATATGCAGTCCAGTTTTTGGTGGTAGTATCTATCAGATCAGAGGCAAGGGGTTTTAAATCAGACCAGGCTGCCGAGAGACTCTGAAGAGACATTCTCTGACAGAGCCTAAGAGACCATTTCCCCCCTAGAAGATCACAGTTAGCCACTTACGATAGAGCAATAACATAAGGCCTTGTCTTGTGATGCTCATTCGAAACATTAACTTGAAATGTAGGAATAGTTTTTTAGCCTTAAGTTGGGGGATAGAGTTCCTTTGAAAGTAACGGCGTAATTATTGTAACTTAATGCATTATTGTAGTGGTCTGTCTTGAAATAGCTCTGAATGAATGGTAAACTCGACTACCAGATTTTATTTCCTATGTCAAGCTGTGAGGCGGTTTCACACACAAAAAAAGTATGATTCTGTTGTTCAGATTCTCCAGTCTTTATAAAGCTTTCATAAACACAGTCCAAAACAGATTGGATTCACAAAACAATTGGGCTCACCGATCACTCAGCCAGGCCTCTTGTGTGTTGAGGTATAGTTTCCTGTGTGTCTAAGAGGAGTATTCCAGCAGGCACTATGAAAGGTATAGTTATAAGCTCACTATAGCAGAAACCTCCATGTGACCCCTACTCCGATCAATGCTGCAAGTTAGGTTAAACAGACTCATACACACACCACTTCTGTGAAACGTAAAAGAATATCAGACACTTTGTTGTGTGTGTGTGTGTGTATATGTGTGTATATGTGTGTGTGTGTGTGTGTGTGTGTCAGAATCTATGTAAACGCTACAACGAGACTACCTGGATCACAGTATACACACACACACACACACACACACACACACACACACACACACACACACACACACACATCTGCAGTTCAAAACCCGTCTCTGTCTCTCCTAATGCCTCTGTAACAATTTATTTGTATTTCCACTATTAAATTAAGTAAATAATACACATGAACTGATGTTTTCATAGTACATGTATGTATTATACAGTGATGCACATCGATAAATTATAATACAAATTCACAAAACGTTTACTAATGTATTATCTAATGTATTATTAGTTAATAAGCAGATCTTTATCTTGTGTGTTACCAATAGCCTCTAATCATCCCTTTCTTTTACTCTGCATGATTCAGTCCGTTCCTGAGGAAACATCAGCCTTCCTCAACAGCAAGCAGAGCAGAGCGGCTGCGGAACAGGCCACAGATATAATGTGATGTAAAATGAATGATGAAATTCAAGGAGCCCGAATGAAAAAGACGCTGGTGTGTGTGCGTATGTGCATGTGTGCATGTGTGTGTGCTCGTGTTGGCGTTTGTGTGTGTGTATGTGTGTGTGTGTGTTCAAAGGTGAGGCCTTGGGTGATAGCGTAGCATAGGCTTCCTTTAACTTCTATAAGCACAGAGGATTAAAGAGAACTATAATGACCTTGGCATAATGAAGGCCTGCTGATTTCCATGATTTCCCTGCTTTCATGCTTGTTTTCCACTATTCCATATGAGGGGCTAAAGGAAGCTTTGTCTGGCCAAACATTAGCGATTGACCAGCAAAATTAGCCCAAAATCGAACACAAACCCTCGTTCCCATGTTTAAGTCATTATGGGCAAGATTGTAATCTCCAGGCAAATTAAGAGATGAAGCACATTTTTGTAAATGGCTTTCTCTTTTTTCATGGCGAACGATTTAAGAGCAATTTCCCTAATTCATGGAATTATTTCGAAAGTGATGTAATGTCCATTCCTTTTTATCTTGAAAGCAAAAGCAATGTCTAGGATTGGGCCTTTCGGAGCTGCTAATATGGCACAACAAAATCAAAGGCTTCAAAATACCTTTTCATTCCACTTAGAGTTGATGAAATGCTGCAACTGACCTAAAATATGATAGAAATATGATTAGACTACATCAAATAGTAGGCAATAAAACAATACAAAACAACACTAAACAACCCGTAATTGTTGTGAATCTTCCAAAATATGTGCCTGTTCCAATCTGTCCTGGCTTGATATAAAGCATAAAAAATAATATTCACACAGGTCCTGCTCATAGTGTGATATTACATGGCAATATAAAAGTATAGTGCGACATACACATAGCTATACACCTAATATAGCGCACCTTCACTAATATCGGGATATATTGAGGAATTCATCATCTGCTCCAATGGGTTTACTGATTGACCTGCTCCTATTCCCTATCAGTACTTGTTTAGAGGTGAGCATTGTCTAGAGATTATCACTGCTGTGGTTCATTCCACAGACACTCAAACCCACACCTCTATTAACTCACTCACTTTCAGTAAAAGACCACTGACCGGACAAGGGCCATTCCAGTGTCATATTTTTGGATATACAGCATGTTAGGTCTTTGTCAACATTGTTGTGGCACTTGGTTACAATGAGGCAAGGATATTTGTCAACAAGAAAAAGAGTGTACATTTAGTGTGTTTTTAAAATTTATTTTTAATTTTACCTTTATTTAATCAGGAAGTCCCATTGATGTCAAAATACCTCCTTCCCAAGGGACTGTGTGAGCGAGAATGACAGAATGTATGTGAGTTGAGCCGTAAACAAGGTGAAGTGTGCCCTCTACTGGCCATTGTCTTGCTTTTTTTACCCTTATTTTACCAGGTAAGTTGACTGAGAACACCTTCTCATTTACAGCAACAATCTGGGGAATAGTTACAGGGGGCAAGAGAGGGGATGAATGAGCCAATTGAAAGATTAGGTGGCCATGATGGTGTGAGGGCCAGATTGGGAATTAACCCTGGCCACCGGGGTTAACACTCCTACTCTTACAATAAGTGCCATGGGATCTTTAGTGACCACAGAGACACGGGACACCCATTTAACATCCCATCCGAAAGACGAAAGGCGTTGGCGGACTGGGATATTTATTTATTTTTAGATCAGAGGAAAGAGTGCCTCCTACTGGTCTGCCAACAACACTTCCAGTCTCACATCCAGGACCAACCCCGCTTAGTTTCAGAGGCAAGCCAGCAGTGGGATTCAGTCACCCACTCCATTCCCTTGTATGTCTCCAACAAAGAAACTGTCCACTGTTACATTATATTGCGATGATGAGGAGATCTTGTACCAAAATGTTTCGTATACAGTCCATATGGATCATAAAGGGGAGAGGAGATAATAAGGAAACTGCTTCAATCCTCCATCATATTTAGTTTTGTCTCTTCAGCTCACCGTGTACAGTAACAGTACCTTTCATTAATATGTGATGAGAGAGAATGCTCTCCGCAGACCTCAATAGGCAGAGGCATTGTCTCTCTTTTAAAGTCATCTCAGATGGAAGGAGCTAACTTCAGAGAGCTACTGATGTGTTCTAATGAAAGAAGTCTCCTCCTCTGCGGGCTCCATCTCGAGCCGCGTATTAGGAATCTAAATGTTGACTGAAGCCAGTTTGATTCTCTCCCTCTGATTTTCTTAAGGAATAAAAACACTGCTCTCGTGTTTACAGTATGACTATAAAAGGAGTATGAGAAGATTTATCAGCATCAGATTACATTTTGGGAGGTAGAACAGGAGGTTTGGAGTGTTTCACAGTTCGCACCCCAACTCAGTTCTAAGGATATCACAGATTTTTTTTGAAGAAGATCAAAGTAATGTACTGTAAATTCACAATGAGAGATTGCTATATCCCAACATTGTAGATTTAAAACAATACAACATTGCTCACATAAATTATACTGTATATGTTGCAGGATTTCAGACAAAGGACAGAGTGGCCTCATTGCCAAACAAAAATTAAATGACGACAAATTACCTCATAAGAATGCCAAACTACTGTACACATATCCACCATTACTGTAATGCGTAGGTGTGTAGCTGGTGTAGATGAGTCAGGCGCAGGACAGCAGATATGAATAATGAACGCAATTTACTCAACAATAATAACAATACACGTCAAATAAATACAAGGCCACAATAACGGACCGCAATACAATAAACAATCACTCACAAACAAACATGGGGGAACAGAGGGTTAAATAATGAACAAGTAATTGGGGGATTGAAACCAGGTGTGTAAGACAAAGACAAAACAAATGGAAAATGAAAAGTGAATCGGCGATAGCTAGAAGGCCGGTGACGTCGACCGCCGGACGCCGCCCGAACAAGGAGAGGGACCGTCTTCGGCGGAAGTCGTGACAATTACTTTATGTGGTGTAAATGTTGGAAAAATTACCAGTGTTTAAATTGTATTTCAGATATGATATGACTTTTGAATGAAAGTAAAAAAAAATAGTTGAAGCCATATTTCTCTTTCATGCCAATGGAAAATATTGTTGCAAAATACTGTAGATTGCAGTAAAGGGGTAAACCTACTGAGAGGAATCTTTATCTGCTACAGAGAATGTTAAATTAATGTTGTTTATGTGCAAGCGCTATATACATAGTCAAACTGTTGGCTTTTTCATTCTATTTTTTTTGTTGATATTTGAGACATTTTCCTACTTGCATTTTTGACTGAACTGTAAGACTTTTCTATTATTGTTAAATTGAAATCACAGATGAAAGAAAGTGAGAATATTCTGCACCCAGTTGTCAACTGTAGTTGCACTGTTGGCTTTGTCACATGTCAGGAAGTGAAATTGCAACACAACTTGATGATAAAAATCTATAACACCATTTAAATGGAGGACCACATGGAGGGCCAGACTAACACCCATTACGCATGTGTTTATACTGTACGTCTGATTGGGAAATAGACAGTAAACTTTGCAAAAACTCTCCCAGCAATCAAAGTACCAAGACTGGCCAAACACAAACTACTGTACGCACTATGCCTATACGGTTTCACCAGCAGTTAGTTCACGTTAGCCGCCTGCACAACATAATTTCCTATGTAACAACAACCAAACTATTTCAACTTTACACACTTGCCTTATTAGTGCAGATTGCTTTAAGCCTACTTCAGAGAGTCCATAAATTGACAGCAGTAGGGGCAAGCTGTACACATGAACCCCTCACTAGCACTCTTCCACGTTAACCAGCTATCCCCTGTGGTTTCTGACTGGGCCAAACCTTTGAAATGTCATTCCAGGCGTGAAAAAACAACATGTTTGCAGCTTTGGGTAAAATCCTATTTGTACACTGTAATTACGCTTTGAGAAGTTGAAAGGTTTAGGGTTTTGAGGTCTTCACTTTTCTCCTCTCATTTCTGATAAATGAGGCTCTCTGTTGAGAAGAACAAAGAGTTTTCTGATTACGTTCCTCGCTTCTGAAAACTCTGAATGCAGCAGATTTTAGTTACTGCTGTTATCAAGGGAAGCAATCAGGAGAACCCAGTCAATAATGTTCACAACAGTGAGATACATTTGCTCTTGGCAAACAAGCTTAACGCGTGTGCGTGTGTCTGTGTGTGCACAAAACACGTTTGCAATACATGTATAGCTTTCTACCTCCTTCATTACTATGCTACTCATATATAGTAAAATTACAGACCTTTCTAAACGTGGTTATATTTCCAGGTGAGTAGTGCAAAGACCGCCTTGGACTGTTGGACTTTCTTTATGGAAAAGTTGCAGCCTTGCAAGATTCATTCGGAGGGTACCGACGTAAGACGTCAACTTGTTTTCTGTATGGGTGTGTGATGGTACCTTTATTGGAACTGACCTCTCCCAGAGTTACTGCCTATGCAGGGGAAGCAGTGGCGGAGCCATGTTGCCTCAGAAGACTCCTCTCCAGTAATCAATAAGACCGCCCAGTTCGCTTAACACTGCCCCATCTCATCCTACAGAGTCTCCAGTAGGATGAGAAGGAAAGGGGGGAGAAGGAGAAGAGAGAGACTGGAATCAGACACAGATGAAGAATTGTCATTCGTGGAAAGAGAAGCAGGATCGAGTTATTACAGGAAAAATCGAACACATAATACTTGTTTCCTGGAAATAAGTACAGTACTTCAGTGTGGGGAAATTAGAGTATAACTCAAATCTGGATTATGAATGGTATAAAACAAACCAGCTTAACTGCAGTGGAATGTGGTTGACATTTACAAATGGAAAGAAATAGAAGCAGTTTTAGGGTATTGAATATATGGGCTTTCTGTGATTTTGTTAGTAATGTGCATAGCATCATAGAACGATAAGTAAAACAGGGTGGCATCTTGTCCATCTCATCTTCAGGGAGAAGTGTGTGTGTGTGTGTGGGTCCTTATTAGGTATACCATTTCCACAGTCAACTCCAGCTATATAATAGGACACACCTAAACGCTGACAAGCAGTATTTTTTTGTTGATGGAATTTTTTTCTCCCTATATCCTCCATTATAACCACCAGTTTCCTGCTGGCCTTTTAGTTCTATCTCAATGGCTCTTAATGGAGGGTGGAGGAATAAATACAATTTAAGAATTTGATTACAACATCTTCTTATTTGGCTTGTGTGACCTTATAGGTTAAATTTCCCTGCCGTTGACACACTGCACATCTCAGTGAATACTATTAGTTATTCATCATGGAGGGAATCTCAATTTCATGAAAATGTTTCACATTTAGATTTTTATGGATGATGGATGATGCTCGTCTTCAGTGTTAGTGATAATGAAAATTGTGGCTCCAAGGAAAATTGTTGATGTCAAATGTTGCTTATATTAAATGCATGTTGCAAGAACATCTTCAACACACTACCAATTTGTCCCTCATTTGGCTGCGGTATAATCAAAAAGATACTTAGAACTAACACTTATGCATCTGCGCTACACTGGCAAAAAGTAGAATAACAGCACTGATATCACACCATTTGTGGGTGCCTACCTGTCTTTGTCTTTGTGTCTACAGTGTTATGTCTTAGGGTAAGGCTATTGTTTAAAACACTGACCACATTCTCACTCACTCATGACAAAATGGTCTCTGATAAATGTGTCAGAATGGTGTGAATACGGCATACTTCCAAACCATCTTCCCTTTCTTCTTGAGTGAGTGGATGTGAGGAAACAAGGCGCTCACTTCATTTGTGGTCATGTGGTTATCAAATGATTTCAGCGATTTGCAATTGATTACATGGCAATCTGTGATTGAAACATACATTGTTGGACTTTTAAATGAATAATATTTACCTTATGAACTTAGTTCCACTGTCGTACCCCACCGGAACTCAAAATATACGTTTTTATTACTCCATTGTTTGTTAACACTGAAATAGTAACACTGTGGCCTAAAAACATGGTTAAAACCACAGATATTCTATTAAATTACTCTACTAAATGAATAAAGTCTTGTTCTAATATGTAATTCTATTGTTAAAACTATCATTTTGATAACATTTTGAGTCCTTGCATCCATAGCTCTGTCTCTAAATTCGAGAGTGGTTACAGCCCCATCACTCAGCTGTTTGTCAAAACAGTGGCGGGGAAGCTTTGTTGTTTAAATCCAAATTGCCCCTTTAACCCAATGAGTCCCACATAATGCTGGCATGATTTAGGACTTCTAACCCCTTTTAAACATTGTATGTTTGAGCTGCCATTGGATTAATCTATTTCTTCTTCATCTGTTGGTACCAACCATTAGTCTGTGTAATTAGGAGGAGAAAAAGGGGCCAGAGGGTAGGCTGCCTTCTGAGAATTCGTAGGAGATCGAATAAACTCCCACTTGCTTCCATTCTGCGAGCAAACATGAAATCTTTGGAGAATAAAATGTATGACCTATGCGGAAGATTAAACTACCAACGGGACATTCAAAACTGTAATATCTTATGCTTCACGGAGTTGTGGCTAAACGACGACACTATCAACACACAGCTGGCTGGTTATACGCTGTACCGGCAGGATAGAACAGTGGCGTCTGGTAGGACAAGGGGCGGCGGACTATGTATTTTTGTAAATAACAGCTGGTGCACGATATCTAAGGAAGTCTCGAGCTATTGCTTGCCTGAGGTAGAGTATCTCATGATAAGCTGTAGACCACATTATCTACCTAGAGAGATTTCATCTGTATTTCTCGTAGCTGTACATACCACCACAGACTGCGGCTGGCACTAAGACAGCATTGAGCTGTATTCCACCATAAGCAAACAAGAAAACAGTCACCCAGAGGCGGCGCTCCTAGTGTCTGGGGACTTTAATGCAGGGAAACTTAAATCCGTTTTACCTAATTTCTACCAGCATGTTAAATGTGCAACCAGAGGGAAAAAAACTTACTCCACACACAGAGATGCATACAATGCTCTCCCTCACCCTCCATTTGGCAAATCTGACCATAATTCTATCCTCCTGATTCCTGCTCACAAGCAAAAATTAAAGCAGGAAGCACCAGTGACTAGATCAATAAAAAAAGTGGTCAGATGAAGCAGTTGCTACAGGACTGTTTTTCTAGCACAGACTGGAATATGTTCCGGGATTCCTCCGATAGCAATGAAGAGAACACTACATCAGCCATTGGCTTCATCAATAAGTGCATTGATGACATCGTCCCCACAGTGACTGTACATACCCTAACCAATATCCGGTATCCCCCTGTACATAGTCTCGCTATTTTACAACTGCTCTTTAATTACTTTTACTGCTGCTCATTAATTACTTTTATTTCTTATTCTTATCCATATATTTTTTAACTGCATTGTTGGTTAAGGGCTAATAAGTATGCATTTCACTGTAAGGTCTACCTACACCGGTTGTATTCGGTGCATGTGACTAATACAACTTGATTTGAGCTAGAGTGGATTTTGTGAGACAATGGCAGATCCCGAAAGGGCCCGGTGCCGGTCTTTTTACAAAAATGTTTTTAGAGTCCGAATGGTTTGAGCTAGAAACTATTAAATGCTATCTATGAAAAGCTGAGACTCAGGGACTGAACATGTTTTGTTCTACACAAGAGTTGTTAGAAGGTACAGAGTTTTTCTATCACAAACTCCAAACAGTTGTCACTGACTAGTTAGATAATAATTTCCCACTGAGCATTCATATAAATGTATCTTTATCGGGTTTTTGCTTTGGCCAACCTTACTTTTATTTATTTACATTTGCTCCTGCACCTAAATATAAATCGGAATCTACTTCAGTCCAAGTAAAGCACTGGACATTTGTCAATAACACTTAGGAAACTCATTCATTGTTTTGTGTTCTACTTGTACCCCTGGTTGTCCTGAAAAGAAAGGCTAAAAAAACTAAAAAAAGCAACAACAAAAAAAAGGCTAAATATACGGGCTGGACAGATAAATGAAAGTTAGATAAATGAAAAGCCGACTTCTGATGGGGTCTCAGGACTGATAGGGTTAATTAAGTTACGTATGTACGTTCTTCTTGTCAGAGAGCTCCCGCGTTGTTTGCTCTTCCTGGTTACCTAGGTAGGGAACGAGATCTGGAATTCAAAGTAAACCCCGGTGAAATGAACGCTTCTCTACAATTTGTATCCTGACTATAATTTACATACAGGTAATCTTTAAAATGTGAATCTACTTGTATATGGTAGCTAGCTACATACATTTCCTTTCAATGCCTTTATCGTAGCTAGTGGTATTTTGCTTGCTTTGCTCCAATTAGCGTAGCAGTTTGTGTCACGACAGAAGCAGTAACTAGATGCTGCTGTAGCTATAACGTTATTTGTTTTAATTTTAACTTTGATTAAGTAACTTGTTATTTATTATGTTGCTTTTCAGTATTAGGAAATGGCTGATGCAACTGTCTAGCTATTTAACTGCTGGGTAAATTAGCTAATTGTTGTGATAATGATTTGCGAGCCATAGCTAATTTGCTAAATGCAACAACAAGCTAACGTTACCGTAGTAACATTAATCTTGACAGGGTTCGTGCAAAAGGTAACGTTAGTTAATCGGTTTAGATAAATTAGCTAACTACTACTGTTGAAGGCTGGCGTTTCTTGCAGTTTCCAAACATTAGATACCTATTTGGTTTTCCTTTCCAATGTATCTCTCTGTCTGATACGCGAGAGATGAGCTAACAAGTTTTCTAGCTACCGCACTAGCCCAATAATGGACTAAAGGAGCCTAACGTTACCCAAGAACCTTAGCTACATATTCTGTTCAGGCAAATTGGCTCTGGCAGCCAAAACAGCTAAATACTCAATCTAAATGTGAATCAATTCTCATTTGCAATACGGTTCTAGGAACATAGTCATCTACTTTCAAATCACATTAAAATAATTGTACAAATGCAAAATGTACTTATTGTACACCACAGGAGGTTGGTGGCACCAAAATTTGGGAGGACCGGCTTGTGGCAATGGCTGGAATGGAATTGGTGTAATGGTATTAAATACATCAAACTCATGTTTTTATGTGTTTGACTCGATTCCATTTACTCTGTTACAGACATTATTATGAGCTGTCCTCCCCTCAGCAGCCTCCACTGCTGTACCCTGTTTTAACATTTGCTGCCGACAGTAGTTTTCAGTGACAACACCTTTGTGGTATCTGTCTTCCGTTTACACACAGGTGTTCGGAGATGCATATAGCTAATTAGCACAGGCAGTCGATTCTGATTTCTGTCTGTTTTCCATAAAGAAGTGCTGTAACATGTAAATATGCCGTGTGGAAACCCTAACCATATACAGGTGTGTAGTAATTTAACCTTAAATAATAATCTTGCTGATATGATAGATACACTCCTTATGTTTCCAAAACCGTACTGCAAGCGATGCGTCTTAATGTTAGTGCAAGCGCCGGGGCTTTAACAAAACATCTGGCTAACGTTAATGCGTTTGCCGGAAGATAATATCGTCGAGGCGCTAACACGGAACCCAAACCGGCTGCGCACGTGTGCTATCGTGCATACATTTATTTTGTCCCCCTACACCAAACGCGATCACGACACGCAGGTTAAAATATCAAAACAAACTCTGAACCAATGACATTAATTTGGGGACAGGTCGAAAAGCATTAAACATGTATAGCAATTTAGCTAGTTAGCTTGCATTTGTGCTTTTTAGCTAGCTTGCTTTTGCTAGCTAATTTGTCCTGGGATATAAACATTGAGTTGTTATTTTACCTGAAATGCACAAGGTCCTCTACTCCGACAATTAATCCACACATAAAACGGCCAACCGACTCGTTTCTAGTCATCTCTCCTCCTTCCAGGCTTTTTCATCTTTGAACTTATATGGTGATTGGCATCTAAACTTTCATAGTATTACCACGACGACCGGCAAAACAGTTCGTCTTTCAATCACCCACGTGGGTATAACCAATGAGGAGATGGCACGTGGCTACCTGCTTCTATAAACCAATGAGGAGATGGGAGAGGCAGGACTTTCAGCGCGATCTGCATCAGAAGTAGAAAGGAGTTCTATTTTAGCCCTTGGCATCGCAGACGCCCGCGAGCAGTGTGGGTGCAATAATTGAATAACATGGATTTCAACATTTATTTTGCGACGCTCGTGCACGCGACGTGTCCGGTCTGGTCAGCATGTTAAGGTAGCGTCTATGAATGGGCTAGCTAACGCATTAACGTTAGTATCCATAGACTATTTAAACTCAACTCCACGATTTAAGCAGCTACTATTGTGAGCGCACTGGAGCTCTGACACCACATTAAAAAAAAATGGAAAAAAGAGAGACTTAATTCAGCATCTAAAGAATAGCCAGCAATTACACACAACATAGTTCTGCGTAATTGCAGTGGAGAGCTAAATAAATATGTAAACACTCGGTTGTATCTATTTTTGAATGTTTCATTATGTTAGTCTGTTTGTCTCCACCGTTAGGCACATTTTTCTATAAAGATGTTTGATATGGAAGTTAAAACTCTCTTCAAGTACCATTATGCCACAGATAGAAAAATTAGCTAGATATTTCATTGGATGTATAAATGTGAAGCATCCGGTTGGTGTTTCCACTCACTATCAAATATGGTATTTAAAATATATATATTTAACCTTTATTTAACCAGGCAAGTCAGTTAAAGAACAAATTCTTATTTACAATGACGGCCTACCCTGGCCAAACCCGGACGACGCTGGGCCAATTGTGTGCCGCCCTTTGGGACTCCCAATCACGTCCAGATGTGATGCAGGCGGGATTCGAACTAGGTACTAGAGGTCGACCGATTTATGATTTTTCAATACCGATACCGATTATTGGAGGACCAAAAAAGCCGATACCGATTAATCGGCCGATTTTTTTAAATATTCTTTTACTTGTAATAATGACAATTACAACAATACTGAATGAACACTTATTTTAACTTAATATAATACATCAATAAAATCGATTTATCCTCAAATAAATAATGAAACATGTTCAATTTGGTTTAAATAATGCACAAACAAAGTGTTGGAGAAGAAAGTAAAAGTGCAAAATGTGCCATGTAAGAAAGCTAACGTTTAAGTTCCTTGCTCAGAACATGAGAACATATGGAAGCTGGTGGTTCCTTTTAACATGGGTCTTCAATATTCCCAGGTAAGAAGTTTTAGGTTGTAGTTATTATAGGAATTATAGGACTATTTCTCTCTACCATTTGTATTTCATTAACCTTTGACTATTGGATGTTCTTCTAGGCACTTTAGTATTGCCAGTGTAACAGTATAGCTTCCATTCCTCTCCTCGCTCCTACCTGGGCTCGAACCAGGAACACAACGACAACAGCCACCCTCGAAGCATCGTTACCCATGCAGAGCAAGGGGAATAACTACTCCAAGTCTCGGAGCGAGTGACGTTTGAAACGCTATTAGCGCGCACCCCGCTAACTAGCTATCCATTTCACATCGGTTACACCGGTCTAATCTCGGGAGTTGATAGGCTTGAAGCACAGCGAAGAGCTTCTGGCAAAACGCAGGAAAGTGCTGTTTGAATTAATGCTTACGAGCCTGCTGATGCCTACCACCGCTCAGACTGCTCTATCAAATCATAGACTTAGTTATAACATAATAACACACAGAAATACGAGCCTTAGGTCATTAATATGGTCGAATCCGGAAACTATCATCTCGAAAACAATTTATTTCAGTGAATTACGGAACCGTTCCGTATTTTATCTAACGGGTGGCATCCATAAGTCTAAATATTCCTGTTACATTGCACAACCTTCAATGTTATGTCATAATTACGTAAAATTATGGCAAATTAGGCGGCCCAAACTGTTGCATATACACTGACTCTGCGTGCAATGAACGCAAGAGAAGTGACACAATTTCACCTAGTTAATATTGCCTGCTAACCTGGATTTCTTTTAGCTAAATATGCAGGTTTAAAATATATACTTCTGTGTATTGATTTTAAGAAAGGCATTGATGTTTATGGTTAGGTACACATTGGAGCAACGATACGCACCGCATCGATTATATGCAACGCAGGACACGCTAGATAAACTAGTAATATCAACAACCATGTGTAGTTAACTAGTGATTATGATTGATTGATTGTTTTTTATAAGATACGTTTAATGCTAGCTAGCAACTTACCTTGGCTTCTACTGCATTCGCGTAACAGGCCGGCTCCCCGTGGAGTGCAATGTAATCAGGTGGTTAGAGCGTTGGACTAGTTAACTGTAAGGTTGCAAGATTGAATCCCCCGAGCTGACAAGGTAAAAATCTGTCGTTCTGCCCCTGAACAAGGCAGTTAACCTACTGTTCCTAGGCCGTCATTGAAAATAAGAATGTGTTCTTAACTGACTTGCCTAGTTAAATAAAGGTGTATTTTTTTTATATAATGATAAATATCGGCCAAATCGGTGTCCAAATATACCGATTTCCGATTGTTATGAAAACTTGAAATCGGCCTTAATTAATCGGCCATTCCGATTAATCGGTCGACCTCTACTAGGTACTGCAGTGACGCACGCCTCTTGCACTGAGATGCAGTGTCTTAGATCGCTGCGCCACTCGGGATGAGAGGAAGCCTTTTGGCCGGTAGTGGGAGGAGATAGAGCGAGATGGATTTTTGGCCAACATTCTGCTCATTTTCTCATCGTTTGATCTCATTCAGTTTTCTGTTTCCAAAGCTTATTAGTTTTAGAGATGTTCAGGACCAGTTTATTACTGGCCACCCATTCCTAAACGTATCTAACGTGATGAAAACTGCCCACTGGTATATCTGAAGGGATCTAGCTAGCCAGCTACGTAGCTCCCCAGCCCATGTTCTCTATTTGATTTCCCCATTGACAGGTGCTGTGGTGTCAAAGTAGTAGATGGAGGTTAACAACATGCCATCGCCACAAGTCCTGCAACCGGTGCTTAAAATGAAAGTGGATGAGCTCTTCCTCAACTGGTTGAGTGAGCCAACGACCCAGCTGATACTCAAAGACTACCTGGGCCTGATCAAGAGTGGACAGAGCATTGACCTGGGGCTTGGGGACACTAAGGACAAAAGGTCGATGACCTTCAATGAGAACAACAATGTGGCGTCCAAGAGAAGTCTGACGGAGAGGTCTTCTGCACCCCTCGGTGCGCCTTCCAGCCCCCCCTCTACACACACACTACCATCTGGGAGCAGTGGTAACGCCAGAGTAGTGGGTCCCAATGGGAGGGCGCTACGGAGGTCTGTCAGCACGAAAAAGGTAAGGCTGCTGCTCACTAGACTCATTTGTCTCAGTCCCAATTCATCAACCTAACCTCTAGCCCTAGAAATGTATCATCATTGGATGGGTGTAGCCAAAATACAGTGCATTCGGAAAGTATTCCGACTCCACATTTTGTTATTGTTACAGACTTATTCTAAAATTGCTTCAAATAAATTCTCATCAATTTATACACTACCCCATAACGACAAAGCGAAAACAGGTTTTTAGAAATGTTTGCAAATGTATTAAAAATAAAAAAACAGAAATACCTTATTTACATTAGTATTCAGACCTTTTGCTATGAGTCTTTTTTTATTTTAGGAGTGTTTCTGTCAATCTTGAGTAAGGACACGCACCTGATTATGCATAGAAGTAGGCTTAGGCTACCTGGACTGTGTGCAAATGTAGGCCTATAAATGTGCCCATCTGGGGATCTGATACTATTTCTGATTGCCTTAACTCACCATCACTGTGTAGCTTCTCAAAGTAATTTTTTATTTGCCTCAAGTGGCAAATAAACATCCATTGTATCAACTATTAACTACTCAACGTAGCCTATTTGAAAAATCTTTCCAGCTCTCCCTTTTGATAACCACTCAGCATGAAAGGGGGAAAAAAATGTCATGCTCTGATCTGGTGGAAAAGTCCTAAAATAGGCCTACCTGATTACTTCTTATCCCTTGTGCAAATAGCCTACAGCTGTGTATGTCTGTCCAGCACTGACACTGGAAATTCTGAGGGCCTAGAATATTTTATACAATATTGCAAGTTTGCTAGCAGGAGCTTTGGGCCAGACCAAGTTAATAGTTGATACAATGTTTCAAGTTCCTTGCAGACAGACCGTGCGTAGCCAATGTGATTTATAGGATATTTACTTTTATCAGGATATTTTCTACCTGCGGGCTTCAATGTTTTTAGTTGCTGCCTTTTATGTAGGCTATTTTTACATATTGGCAATAGAAGTTACTTTTTTTTTTTTTGTATCAGTTTCATATAGATAGAATTTTGATTAACCACGTAACATTGATTTTGAGATATGAAGACTTTATTATAAATTAAACTCTTCCAGGAAAAGGTGCATATGAAATTCATAACTGTGGCACGCAGATCAGTAGAAATGGGACAATAACTTGACACTCCAAATGGAAAAGTTTGCTGACCGCTGGTGTAGCCTATTGCTGGCAACTTCAGGAGCTTAACAGCATAATCGCGGTAGGCCAGCAGCAGCGGGAGGATGGTCTGGAACAGGTTTTTGTTCTTCTGGTTAGGCTATATTGATCTCTACTGGCTCTCTCTGTAGTAATTAGTGTCTTCATTTTTAATTGCAGTGCTTAAAACATCAGACAAGCTTAATAGCCTACATATAGTTGATTTTATTCAGTTGGTGATTTTATCCTTCGGAAAGTATTCAGACCACTTTTCCACATTTTGTTATTGTTAGACTTATTCTAAAATGGATTCAATAAAACAATTTCCTCAGCAATCTACACACTATCCCATAATGACAAAGCAAAAACAGGTTTTTAGAAATTTTTGCAAATGTATATATATAAAAAAATACATACCTTATTTACATAAGTATTCAGACCCTTTGGTACATGTATGAGACTTGAAATTGAGCTCAGGTGCATCCTGTTTCCATTGATCATCCTTGATGTTTCTGCAACTTGATTGGAGTCCACCTGTGGTAAATTGAATTGATTGGATGTGATTTGGAATGGCACACACACCTGTCTATATAAGGTCCCACAGTTGACAGTCCATGTCGGAGCAAAAATCAAGCCATGAGGTTGAAGGAATTGTCCGTAGAGCTCCGAGACAGGATTGTGTCCAGGAACAGATCTGGGGAAGGGTACTAAAAAAGTTCTGCAGCATTTGAAGGTCCCCAAGAACACAGTGGCCTCAATCATTCTTAAATGGAAGAAGTTTGGAACCACCGAGACTCTTCCTAGAGCTGGCCGCCCAGCCAAACGGCGCAATCTGGGGAGAAGGGCCTTGGTCAGGGAGGTGACCAAGAACCAGATGGTCACTAACAGAGCTCTAGAGAACCTTCCAGTCTGGTGTGTTAGCTGGGTCTGGGACAAAAGTGTGACACCAAACTTAACACTGTAGTTTCTAAATATTTAAAACTAGCCAACCATTTTCATATCATAGATCATGGCTCTCCAACTCTGTTCCTGGAGCACTACCGTCCTGTAGGCTTTCCCTCCAACCGTAATCTACCGCACCCGACTCAAATAATTAGCTGGTTGAATCAGGTTAGTTACAACTGGGGTTGGATTGCAAACCAGAGGTTAGCTCTCCAGGTACAGGGTTTGAGAGTATGGTTACATGCACACAATAATGCAGTTTATTGTGGATAGTCAGATTTAAAAGGTTTACATGCTTTGCAAGAGGAACGATTTCCCTAATAATCCTGTTTACATGGACACATCTGAAATCAGGCTACCTGATGGCACTCTGATCAATGCAGAAAATTGCCAATCGAAATAAACGTTCTACCACAGCGACCATGTTATTTTTCGGAAGAATATTTGATTCTGAGTTGAGACGTAAAATGTGTGCGTGAACTACTTCTAGGCGCATACATGGTTCCGAACTCACTTCACTCGTACTAAAGAAAGCAGCTCGCTCGGCTGGCGCTGGCACATGCGCTGATCAAATGCACAGCTGTTACGCCGACGTAAGGTGTTTACATGTCCTAATATTCCTAAAGATGATTCAGAACCAGGTCTTTTAATCGGCGTTTGCTTACTTCGATTTTGACCTTGCATCGATTTTTAAGATGAGCAGTGTAAGGTGTTTATGCAATAGTCCTATAATCTGTCAACTGCCATAATCCGTTTTAATATCGAATTATTACTGTGCACGGAAACATACTCATCGATGGTCAGTTCTTGCATCCGTAGCCAAGCTGCGGTTACATTTTCTCAAGCCCCATCCTTCAGCTGTTTACCAAAACAAGTGGCGGGGTGGCCGCTTTGTTGTTTTTGGAATCCCAGATTGCTGTTTTAAAAAGTGTTAGGCCGAGTTAGTTTGTCTGTTTCATGATACTAAGAGCTATCCTATCAGCAACGTCCCATATTCCATGATCTTAAAATGGATTGTGAAGCAGTCCTAAGTCCTTTCTTTGGTTCCGGACAGTGACACAAAAACATGCACAAGTCTCTGTATGTCTCGTTCATTCAGATAATCACTCGCATGGCATGGTTCTCAAAGCTAAAGAGTGGGTGCAGTCAAAGCAAAACCAATATTTTCTTAGTATTCAACAGGGGACAGTTTAAATGGCCTAGTCTCTAGCCACAACAGTGATTGGCAGCATTTAGAGAAACCTCAACAGAACCATTCAGCCTCCGTATCTGTGGATTTTAGTCAGATAATGGTCTTTTCTCAAGGGAGACATCTGTTGGTAATGAATTGCTTGTCATAGGCTCTCTCTCTCTCTCTCTCTCTCTCTGTGCTGCTAGGGCTCGGATGATACCAATATCGCAATGCTCATTAGTAATTGTTGCGAGGAAACAAAACACGAAGCGGATTAACTTCTTTCGGGAAAAAAGCCCTAATGTTGGAAACACACATTATGTTGTCATTGAGTCACATTTTATTTATTTTCCAACCTATAGCACACTTTTTTTACAGCAGGTTTTTAAAGGACCAAAGAGTTTGGTCTGCTTTGTGTTTTCATTTTTGCCATGGAAAAAGTATTGCTGTGAAACGTCAAGAGGTGTGACAGATGTGAAAAGGTGATTTCCACGTCCGTTCTCTTTTTTTCCACGAGCTCTTCACTGGTCCCCGGCCCCATTCCCTCCATGTAGCAACTGTTTTGTACAGTCTGTATTTTGTGGCCTGACGTGAGAGGCTATCGGGTATCAAGTAATGCTCTATTTTAAGCAAGCCACAGGAATTCCAGAATACAAATGCATTCTTCAAAGGATTAGTTAAAAATGCAATTAATGTCATACTGATGCTGCTCAGAACAGCTGGTCCAACTTTCACACAAGACACTGATATAGATAGCCTTGGTTTCCCTTGTGCTTGCATTAACTTCTCAGAACTGAGCCTGGGTGTGCAGGCAAGGGTGGCAGCAGATTTGTCCTCTGTGTAATTTCAGTGAAGAGTAACTCCACACAGATGCTGTTAATTGTCTGAGTAAATGGCGGTCGATCATTCTTTTGATTTTCTGCTGAGGAGGGTGAGGTTCAGAGAAGGCAATATGTCTACTAGGCATGACCTGAGGTCTCAATGATTTGACGTGATCAGTGTTCGCCTTTTAATGGGCTGCCGAGGCTACATTCGAACAATCCCTATTCAGTTTCTACAATCACTGGAGTGGTCATTGAACCTGTTTTACTGTGACTCTTCTAAAGCTTTTGGCGCTTGCTCCTGCTCGCTTTCTTGTGAAGTCGGCCACACATAGGCTAGAACAATTCTAGCCAGCACCCAGCCTCAAGTGGCAACCCAAAAGGAATCAGCCACTACCCATCAATGGGTCCCAACCAAGCATTTTGGAAACAATTCTGACATGGCTAGGATAATGTATCAGTTAAGTATATGGCATTCCACTATAATTGAGAATTTCAAGAAGCATTTCTCTACGGCTGGCCATGCTTTCCACCTGGCTACCCCTACCCCGGGTCAACTGCCCGGCACCCTCCACAGCAACCCGCCAAAGCCCCCACCATTTCTCCTTCACCCAAATCCAGATAGCTGATGTTCTGAAAGAGCTGCAAAATCTGGACCCCTACAAATCAGCCGGGCTAGACAATCTGGACCCTCCTAAAATTATCTGCCGAAATTGTTGCAACCCCTATTACTAGCCTGTTCAAGCTCTCTTTCGTATCGTCTGAGATTCCCAAAGATTGGAAAGCTGCCGCGGTCATCCCCCTCTTCAAAGGGGGTGACACTCTAGACCCAAACTGCTACAGACCTATATATATCCAATCCTGTCTTTCTAAGGTCTTCGAAAGCCAAGTTAACAAACAGATTACCGAACATTTCGAATCCCAACGTACCTTTTCCGCTATGCAATCTGGTTTCAGAGCTGGTCATGGGTGCACCTCAGCCACGCTCAAGGTCCTAAACGACGACATAACCGCCATCGATAAGAGACATTACTGCGCAGCCGTATTCATCGACCTGGCCAAGGCTTTCGACTCTGTCAATCACCACATTCTTATTGGCAGACTCGACAGCCTTGGTTTCTCAAATGATTGCCTCGCCTGGTTTACCAACTATTTCTCTGATAGAGTTCAGTGTGTCAAATCAGAGGGCCTGTTGTCCAGACCTCTGGCAGTCTCTATGGGGTGCCACAGGGTTCAATCCTCGGGCCGACTCTCTTCTCTGTATACATCAATGATGTTGCTCTTGATGCTGGTGATTCTCTGATACACCTCTACGCAGACGACACCATTCTGTATACTTCTGGCCCTTCTTTGGACACTGTTAACTAACCTCCAGACGAGCTTCAATGCCATAACTCTCCTTCCGTGGCCTCCAACTGCTCTTAAACGCAAGTAAAACTAAATGCATGCTATTCAATCGATCACTGCCCGCACCTGCTCGCCCGTCCAGCATCAAAACTCTGGACGGCTCTGACTTAGAATACGTGGACAACTACAAATACCTAGGTGTCTGGTTAGACTGTAAACTCTCCTTCCAGACTCGCATTAAGCATCTCCAATCCAAAATTAAATCTAGAATCGGCTTCCTATATCGCAACAAAGCATCCTTCACTCATGCTGCCAAACATACCCTCGTAAAACTGACCATCCTACCGATCCTCGACTTCGGTGATGTCATCTATAAAATAGCCTCCAACACTCTACTCAACAAACTGGATGCAGTCTATCACAGTGCCACCCGTTTTGTCGCCAAAGCCCCATATACTACCCACCATTGAGACCAATATGCTCTCGTTGGTTGGCCCTCGCTTCATACTCGTCGCCAAACCCACTGGCTCCAGGTCATCTACAAGTCTCTGCTAGGTAAAGCCCCGCCTTATCTCAGCTCACTGGTCACCATAGCAGCACCCACTCGTAGCACGTGCTCCAGCAGGTATATCTCACTGGTCATCCCCAAAGCCAACACCTGCTTTGGCTTTCTTTCCTTCCAGTTCTCTGCTGCCAATGACTGGAGCGAATTGCAAAAATCACTGAAGCTGGAGACAAATGTCCATCTCTAACAATCAGCTGTCAGAGCAGCTTACCGATCACTGTACCTGTACACAGCCAATCCGAACTTGTTCTCAACTGGCCTACCCTGTTAAATAAAGGTGAACAAATAAAAAGTGAAATAAACAATACAAATTTACAGTAAACATTACAGTCACAGAAGTTCCAAAAGAATAAAGACATTTCAAATGTCATTGTCTATATACAATGATATGTGTTGTATACAATGATACATATATGTGTTGTACGGATGTGCAAAAGGGAAAATAAATAAACAAATATGGGTATTTGTGGTGTTTTTTACAATGGTGCCCTTTTCTTGTAGCAACAGGTCACATCTTGCTGCTGTGATGGCACGCTGAGGTATTTCACCCAGTAGATATGGGAGTTTATCAAAATTGGGTTTGTTTTTGAGTTCTTTGTGGATCTGTGTAATCTGAGGGAAATATGTGTCTCTAATATGGTGAAACATTTGGCAGGAGGTTAGGAAGTGCAGCTCAGTTTCCACCTCATTTTGTGGGCAGTGTGCACATAGCCTGCGGCAGCCTTTCTCAATAGCAGGGCTGTGCTCACTGAGTCTGTACATAGTCAAAGCTTTCCTTCAGTTTGGGTCAGTCACAGTGGTCAGGTATTCTGCCACTGTGTACTCTCTGTTTAGGGCCAAATAGCATTTGAGTTTGCTCTCTTTTTTTTTTGTTAATTCTTTCCAATGTGTGAAGTAATTATCTTTTTTTCCCCTCATTATTTGGTTGGGTCTAATTGTGTTGCTGTCCTGGGGCTCTGTGGGGTCTGTTTGTGTTTGTGAACAGAGCCCCAGGACCAGCTTGCTTAGGGGACTCTTCTGCAGGTTCATCTCTCTGTAGGTGATGGCTTTGTTATGTAAGGTTTGGGAATCGTTTCTTTATATGCGGTTGTTGAAATTAACGGCTCTTTTCTGGATTTTGATCATTAGCGGGTATCGGCCTAATTCTGATCTGTATGCGTATTTGGTGTTTTACGTTGTACACGGAGGATATTTTTGCAGAATTCTACATGCAGAGTCTCAATTTAGTGTTTGTCCCATTTTGTGAATTCTTGGTTGGTGAGCGGACCCCAGACCTCACAACCATAAAGGACAATGGGTTCTGTAACTGAGTCAAGTATTTTTAAGCCAGATCCTAATTGGTATGTTCCTTTTGATGGTATAGAAGGCCCTTCTTGTCTCTCAGATATTTCACACAGCTTTGTGGAAGTTAGCTGTGGCGCTGATGTTTATGCCGAGGTATGTATAGTTTTTTTGGTGTGCTCTAGGGCAACGGTGTCTAGATGGAATTTGTATTTGTGGTCCTGGCGACCTGACCTTTTTTGGAACACTTTTTGTCTTACTGAGATTTACTCTCAGGGCTCGGGTCTGACAGACTCTGTGCAGAAGATCTAGGTGCTGCTGTAGGTCCTCCGTGGTTGGTGACAGAAGCACCAGATTGTCCGCAAACAAGACATTTGACTTTCCATCAATTTGTATAGCAGACCCTTATGTCAAATTGAGTCGAAGGCTTTTTTTTTTTTTTTTTATCAAGAAAGCGTGAGAAGACTGCCTTTGTTTTGGTTTGTTTGTCAATTAGGGGGTGCAGGGTGAATACGTGGTCTGTCGTACGGTAATTTGGTAAAAAGCCAATTTGACATTTGCTCAGTACATTGTTTTTATTGAGGAAATGTACGAGTCTGCTGTTAATAAGGCAGATGATTTTCCTAGGTTGCTGGTGAAGCATATCCCGCGGTAGTTATTGGGGTCAAATTGACTTCCTTTTGGATTTGGGTGATCAGTCCTTTGTTCCAAATATATTGGGGAAGATGCCAGAGCTAAGGATGATGTTAAAGATTTTAACTATAGCCAATTGGAATTTGTTGTCTCTATTTAATAATTTCATTGAGGATACCATCAACACCACAGGCCTTTTTGGGTTGGAGGGTTTGCATTTTGTCTTGTAGTTCATTCAATGTAATTGGAGAATCCAGTGGGTTCTGGTGGTCTTTTAATAGTTGATTCTAAGATTTGTATTTAATCATGTATATGTTTTTGCTCTTTGTTATAGGGCCAAACAGATTGGGGAAGTGGTTTACCCATACATCTGTGTTTTGGATAGATAACTCTGTGTTTGTTTAGTGTTTTCCAATTTTCCCAGAAGTGGTTAGTCTATGGATTCTTCAATTATATTGAGCTGATTTCTGATGTGCTGTTCCTTCTTTTTCCGTAGTCTATTTCTGTATTGTTTTAGTCATTCGTAGGCTTAGGTTTTCTGGGTCTCTATGTTTTTGTTTGGATAGGTTTCTCAATTTCTTTCTTAGAGTTTTGCATTCTTCATCAAACAGTTTGTCATTGTAAATGTTCTTTTGTTTTCTTATTTCACAGACTTTAACCTGGACCTAACCAAAAAAGGTCTTGTTTAGCCTACTTAACACAGTGGTGACAGAGCCCTCGTTTTATCTGAGCAGGAACATGAAATCAAATCAAATCAATATTATTTGCCACATGCGCCAAATACAACAAGTGTAGACTTTACCGTGAAGTGCTTACTTACAAGCCCTTAACCAACCAGTTCAAGAAGAACATTTTTACGAAGTAGGCTAAAATAAAAAGTAATAATAAAAAGTAACACAATAAGAATAACAATTACAAGGCTATATACAGGGGGAACCGCTACCGAGTCAGTGTGCAGGGGTACAGGCTAGTTGAGGTAATCTGTACATGTAGGTGGGGGTGAAGTGACTATGCATAGGTAACAAACAAACAGCGAGTAGCAGCAGTGTACAAGAGGGGTGGGAAGGACGGAGGGGTCAATGTAAATTGTCCGGCGGCAAATTTTATGAATTGTTCAACAGTCTAATGGCTTGGGGGTAGAAGCTGTTGAGGAGCCTTTTGGTCCTAGACTTGGCTTCCTGACAGGCTGTGTAACGTACGTCAGGTTTGTAGGCCTCCTTGCTCGCACATACTTTTTCAGTTCTGCCCACAACTTTTCTATAGGATTGAGGTCAGGGATTTGTGATGGCCACTCCAATACCTTGACTTTCTAGTCCTTAACAATACCTTGACTTTCTAGTCCTTAAGCCATTTTGCCACAACTTTGGAAGTATGCTTGGGGTCATTGTCCATTTGGAAGACCATTTGCGACCAAGCTCAACTTCCTGACTGATGTTTTGAGCTGTTGCTTCAATATATCCACATCTAATTTCCTTTCTCATGATGAGATCTATTTTGTGAAGCGCACCAGTCCTTTCTGCAGCAAAGCACCCCCACAACACGATGCTGCCACCCGCGTACTTCACGTTGGGATGGTGTTCTTTGGCTTGCAAGCCTCCTCCTTTTTCCTCCAAACATAACGATGGTCATTATGGCCAAACAGTTCTATTTTTGTTTCATCAGACCAGAGGACATTTCTCCGAAAAGTACGATCATTGTCCCCATGTGCAGTTGCACACTAGTCTGGCTTTTTTATGGTGGTTTTGAGCAGTGGCTTCTTCCTTGCTGAGCGGCCTTTCAGGTTATGCTGATATTGGACTCGTTTTACTGTGGATATAGATACTTTTGTAACTGTTTCCTCCAGCATCTTCACAGGTCCTTTGTGCTGTTCTGGGATGATTTGCACTTTTCGCACTTTCATCTCTAGGAGACAGACCACGTATCCTTCCTGAGCGGTATGATGGCTGCGTGTCCCATGGTATTTATACTTGCATACTATTGTTTGTACAGATGAACGTGGTACCTTCAGGCGTTTGGAAATTGCTCCCAAGGATAAACCAGACTTGGGGAGGGTCGACAAGTATTTTTCTGAAGTCTTGGCTGATTTCTTTTGATTTTCCCATGATGTCAAGCAAAGAGGCACTAAGTTTGAAGGTAGGCCTTGAAATACATCCACAGGTACACCTCCAATTGACTCAAATGATATCAATTAGCCTAACAGAAGCTTCTAAAGCCATGACATAATTTTTCAAGCTGTTTAAAGGCACAGTCAACTTAGTGTATGTAAACTTCTGACCCACTGGAATTGTGATACAATGAAATAATCTGTCTAAACAATTGTTGGAAAAATTGCTTGTCATGCGCAAAGTCGATGTCCTAACCGACTTGCTAAAACTATAGATTGTTAACAAGAAATTTGTGGAGTGGTTGAAACACTGAGGTTGGAGTCATTTAAAACTTGTTTATGTAAACTTCCGACTTCAACTGTGGGTCCTGGATGGCAGGAAGCTTGGCCCCAGTAATGTACTGGGCCTTTTGCACTACCCTCTGTAGCGCCTTATTGTCAGATGCCGAACAGTTGCCATACCAGGCGGTGATGCAACCGGTCAGGATGCTTTCGATGGTGCAGCTGTAGAACCTTTTGAGGATCTGGGGGCTAATGACAAATCTTTTCAGTCTCCTGAAGGGGAAAGGTTTTGTTGTGCCCTCTTCACTAATGTCTTGGTATGTTTGGACCATGATAGTTCCTTGGTGATGTGGACACCAAGGAACTTGAAACTCTCGACCCGCTCCACTACAGCCCCGTCGATGTTAATGGTGGCCTGTTCGGCCCGCCTTTTCAGTAATCATTTAGGTAAGTTACCTTCGCTTCCTTGGGCACAGGGACTATGGTGGTCTACTTTTAACATGTAGGTATTACAGACTCGGTCAGGGAGAGGTTGAAATGTTAATGAAGACACATGACAGTTGGTCCGCGCATGCTTTGAGTACACGTCCTGGTAATCCGTCTAGCCCCGTGGCTTTGTGAATATTGACCTGTTTACAGGTCTTGCTCACATCGGCTACCGAGAGCGTTATCACTCAGTCATCCAGAACAGCTGGTGCTCTCGTGCATGCTTCAGTGTTGCTTGCCTCGAAGCGAGCATAAAAGGCATTTAGCTCATCTGGTAGGTTCACGTCACTGGGCAGCTCACGTCTGGGTCTCCCTTTGTAGTCCGTAATTGTTTTCAAGCCCTGTCAGAGCCGGTGTAGTAGGATTCAATCTTAATCCTGTACTGACGCTTTGCTTGTTTGATGGTTCGTCTGAGGGAATAGCGGGATTTCTTATAAGTGTTCGGATTAGTCTCCCGCTCCTTGAAAGCGGTAGCTCTAGCCTTTAGCTCGATGTGGATGTTGGTTGTAATCCATGGCTTCTGGTTGGGATATGTACGTACAGTCACTGTGGGGACGACGTCATCGATGCACTTATTGATGAAGCCGATGACTGAGGTGGTGTATTCCTCAATGCCATTGGATGAATCCCGGAACATATTCCAGTCTGTGCTAGCAAAACAGTCCTGTAGTGTAGCATCCGTGTCATCTGACCACTTCCGCATTGAGCGAGTCACTGGTACATCAATTAGTTTTTGCTTGTAAGCAGGAATCAGGAGGATAGAATTATGTTCAGATTTGCCAAATGGAAGGCGGGGGAGAGCTTTGTATGCATCTCCCTGGCCAAAAGGAGTGCCGCTTCTGGGTGAGCATTTTTTCCCTTGCTTTTGGCCTTATAGAATTGGTTGAGAGCGGTCTTAGTGCCAGCTTCGCTTTGTTGTTGTAAATAGACGGCTACGAATAATACAGATGAGACCTCTCTTGGTAGATAGTGTGATCGACAGCTTATCATAAGGTGCTCTACCTCAGGCGAGCAATACCTCAAGACTTCTTTAATATTAGACATTGCGCACCAGCTGTTATTGACAAAAAGACACACATCCCCCCCTCGTCTTACCAGAGGTAGCGTCTCTGTTCTGCCGGTGCATGGAAAATCCCACCAGCTCTATATTATCGATCTCTTCGTTCAGCCACGTCTCGGTGAAACGTAAGATATTACAGTTTTTAATGTCCCATTGGTAGGATAATCTTAATATTAGGTTATCGATTTTATTTTCTAACGATTGCACGTTGGCAAGAAGAATGGAAGGCAATGGGAGTAGTTGTCGACCGATTATGATTTTTCAACGCCGATACCGATTAATCGGCTATTTAAAATAAAAATATGTATATTTATTTATTAATTTAAAAATAAATTATATATATTTGTAATAATGACAATTACAACAATACTGAATGAACACTTTTATTTTAACTTAATATAATATTTAAATAAAAATCTATTTAGTTTCAAAAAAAATAATGGAACATGTTCAATTTGATTTAATAAATAATGCAAAAACACAGTGTTGGAGAAGAATGTAGAATTTCAATATGTGCCATGTAAAAAAGTTTAAGTTTAAGTTCTTGCTCAGAACATGAGAACATATGAAAGCTGGTGGTTCCTTTTAACATGAGTCTATAATATTCCCAGTTAGGAAGTTTTAGGTTGTAGTTATTATAGAAATTATATAACTATTTCTCTCTCTACCATTTGTATTTCATATACCTTTGACTATTGGATGTTCTTATAGGCACTATAGTATTGCCAGCCTAATCTTGGGCGTTGATAGACTTGAAGTCTAACAGAGCTGTACTTCAAGCATTGCGAAGAGCTGCTTGCAAACGCAGGAAAGTGCTGTTTGAATGAATGCTTACGAGCCTGCTGCTGCCTACCACCGCTCAGTCAGACTGCTCTATCAAATTGTAGACTTAATTATAATATAATAAACGCACAGAAATACAAGCCTTAGGTCATTAATATGGTCAAATCCGGAAACTATCATTTCGAAAGCAAAACGTTTATTCTTTCAGTGAAATACGGAACCGTTCTGTATTTTATTGAATGGGTGGTAACCCTAAGTCTAAATGTTGCTGTTACATTGCACAACCTTCAATGTTATGTCATAATTATGTAAAATTCTGGCAAAGTAATTACAGTCTGTGTTAGGAAGAAATGGTCTTCACACAGTTCGCAACGAGCCAGGTGGCCCAAACTGCTGCATATACCCTGACTCTGTTTGCACAGAACGCAAGAGAAGTGACACAATTTCCCTGGTTAATATTGCCTGTTAACATGAATTTCTTTTAACTAAATATGCAGGTTTAAAAAATATATACTTGTGTCTTAATTTTAAGAAAGGCATTGATGTTTATGGTTAGGTACATTGGTGCACCGACAGTGCTTTTTTCGCGAATGCTGGTAAATCATCACCCGTTTGGCGAAGTAGGCTGTGATTCGATGATAAATTAACAGGCACCGCATTGATTATTTGCAACGCAGAACAAGCTAGTTAAACTAGTAATATCATCAACCATGTGTAGTGAACTAGTGATTATGTTAAGATTGTTTTTCTATAAGATAAGTTTAATGCTAGCTAGCAACTTACCTTGGACTCGCGTAACAGGTGGTCAGCCTGCCACGCAGTCTCCTCGTGGAGTGCAATGTAATCGGCCGTAATTACCGATTTGTTATGAAAACATGAAATCGGCCCTAATTAATCGGCCGACCTCTAATTAGGAGTTTACTCGCTCGCCTATGGATTCTCAGAAGGATCCCCGATCTGCGTCCCCCTTTCCGGCATCTTTTCCTCACGCAAAAGGCGTGGATCTGGGCCTGTTCCAGTGAAAGCAGGGTATCCTTCTCGCTGGACTTGTTAAAGGAAAAAGTTTCTTCCAGTCCGCGGTGAGTAATCGCTTTTCTGATGTCCAGAAGTTTTTTTGCGGTCATAAGAGACGGTAGCAGCAACATTAAGACAATAAGTTACAAAATAAGTTATGCAAAAAAATAGTTGTAAAAATTGCGCAGTTGGTTGGGAGAATGTAAAACGTCAGCCATGTTCTTCGTCGCCATCTTTTCAAAGGCCTATGGGCTACGTCAAACCCACACTTTTTCTTGATCAGGTCATTTGGTGAGGAAAAAACCTGATCTGTGTATCATTAGCTCATTAGCAGTTAGGCTAGTTCCAGTCGTTGATGTCGGCCACCTAGCCCTTGGCTCCAGTTAGTCGCCACGTTGGCCATATGGATTTTCCCCCTAAACCTCCATGATGACAGTGTCATTCTAGCTACTGCCTTATCACTCTTTTATGCAAGCCAGCTGATCCTGCTCACATCATGTTCCGCTAGCAGGCCCTTCCCTAAGCCCACCATGTATGTCGGTGAAATGGGCCCTATTTTTGTCTTGGGTTCATATGGATTCTCAAATCCCTGTCACAGCCATAAGATTGGCGAGGTTAGAGCTGGATCTTGCTTGTTTCCATTTATAGGCTACTCTGCTATTGTTTTCTATTGACTTTCTCCCGCTGTTGGGTCAGAGGGGTCACTTGCTCACTCTCTCTCTCTCATGCTCGCTCTCGTGCTGTCGCTCTGTCTCGCACGTTCTCGCTCACTCTCACCATAATCTCTAACATTACGCAACAAGCTCTCACTGACAGCATGGTATACTGTTTCCTGTTCATATTTAGAGCCTTCAGATTAGACACGTTGGTGGGTGGACTCACTGTGTAAGAATGTGTTTACTTGTGTTTGACACGGTCTCTCTATAGTGTACCATGCCTACTTTTGTCTCTCTATGCAATAGTTTTTATTTAATTGAAATGTTTTTTTTTGCGTCTTCATCTTTTGGCAACCAGGGTAGGCTATAGCCTTTCAACAGCAGCGCAGACAAAAGCCCAAGGCTGAATTGGTGAGTGGTGTCATTGTTAAGTAGTTTTGGTCTCTGTGTGCATGTCTGCGTGAGTCTGTGTGTGTGTGTGTGAGAGAGTGGCACTGTTGGCACTGACAGCTGTCCTCTCCAGTGAAGGCCCATCTGATTCTCCCAGTCAGTCCAGTAGTACTCAGTACCAGAGCTCACTGGTACTACAGAGAGACTTCTCTCTCCCTCTCTGTGTTCCATTTTCCAAAGAGAGGCTGTGTCCTAAAGTGTGAACGAACAGATCGTCATCGCAGAATAAATACCTCTGTTTAGGAAACAACTTCAGATTATGGCTCTCGCTAATGCAAACACTGACAGAATATATATATACACTGCTCAAAAAAATAAAGGGAACACTTAAACAACACAATGTAACTCCAAGTCAATCACACTTCTGTGAAATCAAACTGTCCACTTAGGAAGCAACACTGATTGACAATAAATTTCACATGCTGTTGTGCAAATGGAATAGACAAAAGGTGGAAATTATAGGCAATTAGCAAGACACCCCCAATAAAGGAGTGATTCTGCAGGTGGTGACCACAGACCACTTCTCAGTTCCTATGCTTCCTGGCTGATGTTTTGGTCACTTTTGAATGCTGGCGGTGCTTTCACTCTAGTGGTAGCATGAGACGGAGTCTACAACCCACACAAGTGGCTCAGGTAGTGCAGCTCATCCAGGATGGCACATCAATGCGAGCTGTGGCAATAAGGTTTGCTGTGTCTGTCAGCGTAGTGTCCAGATTATGGAGGCGCTACCAGGAGACAGGCCAGTACATCAGGAGACGCGGAGGAGGCCGTAGGAGGGCAACAACCCCAGCAGCAGGACCGCTACCTCCGCCTTTGTGCAAGGAGGAGCACTGCCAGAGCCCTGCAAAATGACCTCCAGCAGGCCACAAATGTGCATGTGTCTGCTGAAACGGTCAGAAACAGACTCCATGAGGGTGGTATGAGGGGGAGGCCCTCCTACGGCCTCCTCCACGTCTCCTGATGTACTGGCCTGTCTCCTGGTAGCGCCTCCATGCTCTGGACACTACGCTGACAGACACAGCAAACCTTCTTGCCACAGCTCGCATTGATGTGCCATCCTGGATGAGCTGCACTACCTGAGCCACTTGTGTGGGTTGTAGACTCCGTCTCATGCTACCACTAGAGTGAAAGCACCGCCAGCATTCAAAAGTGACCAAAACATCAGCCAGGAAGCATAGGAACTGAGAAGTGGTCTGTGGTCACCACCTGCAGAACCACTCCTTTATTGGGGGTGTCTTGCTAATTGCCTATAATTTCCACCTTTTGTCTATTCCATTTGCACAACAGCATGTAAAATGTATTGTCAATCAGTGTTGCTTCCTAAGTGGACAGTTTGATTTCACAGAAGTGTGATTGACTTGGAGTTACATTGTGTTGTTTAAGTGTTCCCTTTATTTTTTTGAGCAGTGTGTGTGTGATATATATATATGTACTGACAGTTTCATGTGCTCAGTTTGTTTGAGTCCTCGTGTTTTCCTTTCGTGTTTGTGTCAAGCTGACGAGCGTAGAGGGACGACAAAAGGCAGATGGCGTGAAAAGGCTTCACAAATGGCTTATCAAACTGGTGCCGTATCCTGCTGTTGGGGGACAACAGGAACTAGGTTTGTGCTGAAACCAGTGGAAGAATGTGGACTCTGTGATCCCCGTCATCTAAAAATACTTATCATTTTAGCCCGGCTGTGCTTTTCTATTCACACCCTGCATTTTTACACACCACAACCACACACTGTATTCACTAACACACACACACACACACACACACACACAGAGCTCAAGTCATTTTCTGCCTAATTAGATTTGTTTGAGAGAACAACAACTGGCGTTTATAAAAACATCTCTCCTCTTGAACGCACCCCTCCTCCACGCCTAGGCTGCCTAGTGCCGTTGGATCAGCACGTTTATGGGGAATTGATGTAATTGCTGTCAGTCCAGGACAGGAGGTGGATGTTTGCGCAAGCACTGAAGATACATACTTGTTTCTCCAGATCTGGTGTCTCGGGTTGCCCAAACAGTGCTCGCTGGTGCTTTTAATAGGCAGAGACTGGTTCGGCCATCATTCTTTGAAATTCAACACTTCCCCTTCCATACCGCCGGCTAGGGCCCGTCAACTATAATAAGACGTGGAATGGATGGCAGCCCAAGCCTGTGAAGGGAAGGGAAGGCAAAACAAAGGAAGACCATAAGACGTGATGCACAGAGGAAAACTGAGGCTTTTCTTTCCCCACTTTTTGTGAGTTGTCACAAGTTTTGATGGCTTCTCCTATCGTCCTCATCGGCTCAAGGCTACACATATTCATCCCTCAGAAACAAGGTGTGCCCTGCCTACATGTATTTTGAAGTTGGTTAAATATACCGTTTTTAATATGACGGAGGCCCACGAATGAATCTGGCTGCTGCCACAGAACCTAGTATCTCATGCTGAGCGGACTCTCTGAATTCCCGCCGAAATAGGAGGAAGAACTGACGGTGAATCTTGCATTTCGAAGCTCTTGCCCTGAAGAAATGTTTGGTACTTCCAACTACCAGCTGGATTGTGGTCATAAAGAGACAGCTCTAGGTATTTTCCTGTGGCACAGACCTACTAGTGTCTCTCGGGAACCGTTAGGTAATATGGTTGCTGTGCTGTTAGGAAGCTGGTGAGCAGGGGGTCATCTTGGCATTCGGCTGCATTCTCAAGTTAGCGGGCCCTCAACAACAGCAGGTCTGTCTCTTTACATAACCTTCTATGAGAGCTGAGGAATGCAAACTGGAAAGGGCATATCCACACCCCTCACTCTCTCTCACACACACACACACACACACACACACACACACACACACACACACACAGAGTCCTTATCTCCCTAGTGGCTGCTGGTAGGCTGGGGCTCCCTGACCCTAGCAGTCAGTCACTGTGGTGTTTGGTGTGTGTGTGTAGGACAGCAGACAGACGGGCAGAGTTTTGAGGCTCGTGACACTGCAGCAGCTGCTGCCCAGCATTAAGAAGTTCTCGCTCTGTTAAAGGACAATCACAGGGACAGAGGAGTGCTACCACTACTTCTACTGCTACTCTGACTTCAAGAGCCTCTCCCAGGACAAGGACAGTGGACACACACTGAGTATTTATGTTCTAGTAATTAGCCTAACTACTGCTAGTACTACTACTACTACTCCCACTACTACTCTTGCGATTTCTACTATTGGGACAATCCATAGGAAGATAATCCCATTGGATCAGAGGGTGTGGATCTGTGTGTGCGTTTGTGCGGAGGCATCCTGTCCTGTCTGGCGCGAGGATGAGGATGAAGGAGCTGTCGTTGCGTCAGGACCCTGACCTGAGGAAGGAGCTGGCTCTGCTGGCCCGCGGATGTGACTTCGTTCTGCCATCACGCTTCAAGAAGAGGCTCCGAGCCTTCCACGCTGAGCAAGGACAGGCAGGTGGTCCACTCCCAATACAAGACTGTGTTTTCATCCTCTCTAGTGTTTGTCTGTATAAATGATTGTGTCGGCTAAGCCTTCCAGCAAGGACAGACCTGCGGTCCTACTGTAGCCTATAAGGTCCATCTGTCTGTCCATTGATCTACTATGTCCATCAGCAGTAGGAAAACTGAGAATGTAAAAGCTTTCCAAAAGGACAGGTCCTATACTATAGCAGTCTAGGACAAACATTACATGTTTTGTGGCTTCTAACAAGGACATGCATGTTGTCCATCCATGTTGTCCATTGCGGTCTGTTACTCTTGGGGTTAGATTTTACATTTTGGATTGTGGCAAGGGAAGACTGGGTTAGGGGCTGGAAATTGATGTTTCTTTTGTTCTGTAGGTCATGGTTGGATTCCGATGTCAAGCATACCACTTAGCATGCACCAATACATAGCTTTATTATAGGGTGGTACGCTAGTATGGATATTGGAACAGAGGCCATGTCACATTTTTCTGGCTGTAGTCCCATCATATCTCACAAACTCCGATTTGTAGATGCATTGTGGGTAATGTAGTTGATGTAGCTGTGGTTGTAGTTAGAGGTGTGAACATTTAAACATTGAAATGAAATTGGGACATTAACGTTAAGAAGAAATATATATTCTACAAAATTAAAATCAGTTATCAAAACTACCACTAACAGGTCCCGATCATAAAGGGAAAAATAATGCTGCAATGTTAGTAGAAGATATGCGTCTTTCTAATTATTTGCCATGGATATAAAGCGCTCCGCACACCATCGTTAAGTTGGAAAAATGGCAGAGAAAGGCAAGCAACCTGCAGCGAATAGCCTGCTCTGCCCCGAGTCAGCACAGCATCTAGTCTGCTGGTGCGCTGTGTTTTTTGTTGTTGTTAATAGATGACCTAACTTTACAAAGTAACGATTGGTGCATTGGAAACATGCTGAAGTATGGACTGACTGCTGGGAACATGCCTACAACTTCATCAGCAAGCTGTCAAACTATCGTCAATAAGTGACAAGCTACACGGTGTTTATCAGTGCAGTGCCCAACATCCTTAGCTAGCTAGAATTCTACCCCTGTGTTTGTCAGTGAAGCTAGCTAGCAGCAGGCAGGCTACCACAAGCTAAATCAGCTGATGGAATCACTGGGGACCGATATAGTTGCACATATATTTTGTGCAGGAGTAAAGATGTTTTGTTTTTACGACTTTCTCACTGCCTATCAGAGTATGCACACAGCAGAACACAACAGCAAGTGGCCACTCGATAAAGGGCTTAGGGGCCAACTGTTTGGTTTGAGATTCAGCCTATGACTGTGGTAGGTAGAATTTCATTGCCCCTTAACGTTCATATGCAATAGGACCATATTCTGCATTGTGGAATTGTGTACATTTTTCTCACACAAAAAAAAATAAATGACAGTTTTAACGTTAAGTAAAATTGTCAATTTGTCACATCCCTAATTGTAGTCATTCCAGTAGGTCTGTGTGTAAACGGCTTCCAGTTAGATCTTAGGCAAGCTGTCTATACTATGGCACAGGTGAGCCATAATTTGCTAAACTAGGCCAGGCGGTGTTATCTTGCTTAAACTGATAATTGTCAAAATCTCGAACTAACGGAGCTGATCTCTTCGTCATTGCGCTAGTTAGCAATCGCTCTCGAACTATCCATTTAAACCAAGAAACCCCACACAGAGAAACAAAATGTTTTCTACGGGAGACCTGGCCCAAGAAGACCGATCCAAAGCTTTGCCACAGTTTGGTTTTAGGCTGTTTTTAAGGATACTGTGGTTGTAAATGTTGTCCCAGGACACGATAAACTTAAATTCAGGTTAGGGGTGAGCCCCAAGTTGAGGTGCCCTTGTGCACTGTGTTTAGTTTGACCGACCATGTGGTTCTTGTGAATGTGTGGAATATCGCAAGGATTAGCGGTTGTGCTTAGGGGAGCTCTGCTGGTGGAGAGAGAGTGGGAGCAAGATCAGGTGGAGTTGGTGAGTGAGGGGGGGGACAGTCGGACAGTTGAATGGGGCAGCAGGAGTAATCTGTCCTTTTATAGCCATAGTTGACACCCGCGCGCAGAGAGGAGCAAGAGAAGATCAACAGCATTTATCCATGCCTGCTCTGAGCAGAATGCCACAGAATATTTCCAAACAGACAACACTGCACACGCCATACAAGGACTCATGTAGATAGACATGTAGACGTCTAGATCACTGCTCTCTTGGTCATCTGTATTAGTTAGGATAACTGTTGTTTAGCTTTAGTTAAACAGCAGTCCTCACTGAGACTTTGACAATAAGGCATGTTGTTACAGAGCCACGTGTAGGGTGAGTTTAAGGCCACTGATTGGGGAAAACAGAATACAACATAACACGCAACTTTTTGATTTAGGAGCGTCAAACTTTGTGTTCAGGCATGGACACAGCTAATTTAAAGGACGAGCAGACAGATCCAGAGGTTAAATGTCATGCAAATGGTCTCTGGGAATGATGTACATTTTGACATTTATGTCATTTTAGCAGACAGAGCGATGGCCGTCTGCACTTCTCTGTCTGATAACACTCACGGGATAGCTAAAACGAAGTCCAGCTACAATATGCTGTCCTAAGTTAGAAAATATTACCAAGGTAACATCGTCCACTGAATCACATTTTCACCCTCGAGAGTTCGTTAATCTTACCAAAAACTACTGTATAAACCTGAGGCTAATATTGTCTTCTTTTTTTTTCATGAGCAAGTCTTCACTATCTAATTATATATCTAGCTAGGGTGTTTTGTGGTGGCAGAATAAGTTTACGGAATGTGCATGAAAATTTGCAAGCTAACGCGTTGCTGGCTAAACCAGTCTCCAGTCAATCCGTATGAAAGGAAAGGCAGGGATGCTAGCGCCAGTTCACACACTCCCTGCTAAATACTCCCTCTAGCTAACTAGTCAGTGTGGTGAAGTTCTAACTAACGCACAAATTAGTTTTCATGGTATCTGCTCTGCTGTGAATAGTGCACCGAATTTTACACTATAGCTGACTTTTCTCTGCAACTTTTATTGCGTTAGCCAAATGTTACCCGGTAGCAAGGCACACTGCCAGCTGTCAGTCAACTTCCTCAACAAGCTCGCAAACTAAGTGCACTATTTTTGACCAGAGCCCTATGACCAAAAGTAGTGCACTGTGTAGGGAATAGCGTGCTATGCTTTCTCCCCTTCAGACTCACTTCATCCCATAAAAGAAGAATGAGCATCTTAGCCATATTGAGTGTACCTGTAAAGTATCTATCAGACCCTTGTCTGACTCATCTACTGTAGAAGTAGGGAGGATTTCTACCTGTTGATTAGGATATCCTAATAGTATGTGTGCTATGCATGATGGGTCTATGAAAATCGTAATGGGGTGTATGGGATCAAATTGAACATGACCGGCATACTAGGGTTAATGTCATAACAGGCTAGTTATCATCAAGGTTATATAGCTTCTTATAAACTGGGTCGGTTCGAGCCCTGAATGCTGATTGGTTGACAGCATATGAGCTGGGTATGAGACAACATGTATTTTTACTTATCTAATTGCTTATCTAAAAATGATGCTGCAATGTTAGTAGAAGATATGCGTCTTTCTAATTATTTGCCATGGATATAAAGCGCTCCGCACACCATCATTAAGTTGGAAAAATGGCAGAGAAAGGCAAGCAACCTGCAGCGAATAGCCTGCTCTGCCCTGAGTCAGCACAGCATTGAGTCTGCTTCTGCGCTGTGTTTTTTTTAAATAGATGACCTAACTTTACAAAGTAACGATTGGTGCGTTGGAAAACATGCTGAAGTATGGACTGACTGCTGGGAACATGCCTACAACTTCATCAGCAAGCTGTCAAACTATCGTCAATAAGTGACAAGCTACACGGTGTTTATCAGTGCAGTGCCCAACAGCCTTAGCTAGCTAGAATTCTACCCCTGTGTTTGTCAGTGAAGCTAGCTAGCAGCAGGCAGGCTACCACAAGCTAAATCAGCCGATGGAATCACTGGGGACCGATATAGTTGCACATATATTTTGTGCAGGAGTAAAGATGTTTTGTTTTTACAACTTTCTCACTGCCTATCAGAGTATGCACACAGCAGAACACAACAGCAAGTGGCCACTCGATAAAGGGCATGACAGGTATACTAGGGTTACTATCATACAGGCTAGTTATCATCAAGGTTATTATTATAAACTGTGTGGTTTGAGCCCTGAATGCTGATTGGCGACAGCCGTGGTATATCAGACCGTGTATGAGACAACATGTATTTTTACTTATCTAATTGCGTTGGTAACCAGTTTATAATAGCAATGCACCTCGGGGGTTTGTGGTATATGGCCAATATACCACGGCTAAAGGATGTATCCAGGCACTCTGCGTTGCGTCGTGCTGAATAACAGTTCTTAGCCGTGGTATATTGGCCATATACCACACCTCCTCGTGCATTATTGCTTAAATGACACGCACAGCTCAGCCATTATGAGCCTAGGAGCAGACACCTCTGTCATTCTGTCTTCGGTGGAAACACTGTAGGGACACACACACACACACACACACACACACACAGCTGTGCCCAAGCTCTGACATGCTTTGGGTTTTATGTTACTGGGGTCGCAGCAGGCACTTTGGAATAACATTCAGGTTTTAGGAGGATTGATCTCCACAGATTCAGAGAGTAGAACAATGGTGGGTCTAGGTTGTACCCTATGACATAAGCAAAGCACCAATCCCTTGAACAATGCTGAATGTTAAAAGTTTGCTGATGACACTCTCACTCACTCAATTCACAGGGCTTTATTTTGCAGGGGAAATGTGTTTACATTTCAAAAGCAAGTGAAATAGATAAACTAATGTGAAATAAGCAATTTGAAATCAACATTACACTCACACACATGCCTGCTATGAGCTGCTGTTCTTCTCTAATCAGGGGTCTGGCATTCAGGCCCAGCCAAGATGGCTCTTTTCCTATCTCTCTGGGTGGCTGTCTCCTGACTTTGCTTTCCGAGACATGCTGGTTATCTCTGGTTGCCAGATTACACTCGTACACGAGCAGAACAAAACACACACACACACACACCTACATTCGAGCTCTCTGATCTCTTTTTTTACTCTGCTATTAGGCCTAGTTAACTACTTGTTGTTTACAAACTGATAACGTTTGCCAATTTGTTATGTCAGGGATGTTTAGAATAGGCCAGGCTGTCTGTCGTTTTTCCTTTAGCTAGATAATAGATCATCTCTATTTTTGCCAAAGTAACAGGCTACTTACTCCTTGTTGATTACTTTCTTAACCTTAAAATCTGTTGAATGACTGAAATGTTACAAATCCCATTGATATGGAATTTGCCATCCTCACTTCTGTCTTGGGCTTTGCTTCTTGTATTGTTCATTAATTTGGCTAGTCTATATAAATGTAAGGCAAGCAATACCTACCTACTGCTTTAGTTGGGCTACAAACTTAGGTCTACTAATATCTACCAGTACTTACTTACCTGTCTGGTCATCAACTCCGGTCTACCATGACCTATCTACCTCTCTAGTAGGGCAGGGAATTGCCAGGGGCCTCACGTTACGATATTATCACGACACTTAGGTGCCCGAAACTATATGTATTGTGATTCTATATGTATATGCGATTCGATACTGAGATTTTGTGGTTCAATGTTCCAAACATATTGTTCACCGTATGTCTGCTACAGCGGGACAGGAGAGCCATTAGAAAACAGCAAGTTTTAATTAGTCATAGAATTAAATGTGTTGAACACAAATTGACTCCCTGTTTTAGAAGATGGAGATTCAGCCAACTAGCGCAAATATAATATTATGATATGATATCGTCAAATAATATTTTGATGATTGAACTGTTYMCYCCCCCCCCCCCCCCCCCATTTTTATAAAATCGTTTTTTTTTTTAAGAACACTATGTTGATTACTTAAGTATTCACACCCCTGAGTCAATACATGTTAGAATCACCTTTGGCAGCGATTACAGCTGTGAGTCTTTCTGGGTAAGTCTCTCTAAGAGCTTTGCACACCTGGATTGTACAATATTTGCACATTATTCTTTAAAAAAGCTCTGTCAAGTTGGTTGTTGATCATTGCTAGACAGCCATTTTCAAGTCTTGCCATAGATTTTCAAGCAGATTTAAGTTGAAACTAACTAGGCCACTCAGGAACATTTAATGTCATTTTGGTAAGCAACTCCAGTGTATATTCCTCTTCTTTCCTGCCTAAGCAAGTTCTGTCAGACTCTGGCATCATAACTAAGAAGCATGGGATAAGTGATGCTTTTAATAATTTTATCTTGACAAGCTTTTTATTTAAGCGAAACGGTGGTTTAATTGACCCTGGTCAGTCAATCGACTGCACTTCCGTCTGCCAGCCTCTAGCTGACTCAACGGTTAACCCGTCAGCTTCTTGAATCTTTGTTTTCATTTCAACAATTTATTATCTATGATGTGCTAGATGCCTTGCTTAATATTGTTGTAAAAACATCCACTGGGGGAGCTGATATGCTTGATCCATTTTTGCTGCAGCTCTCTGCCCCCCTGATTTGCCGAATCATTAACCCATATTTTTAACCTGACGATTATATCTGGGACTATCCCTAAGTTTTGGAAGGTGGCCCATGTACCCCCTCACAAAGGTGGTGACCCTTGTGACCTAAATCATTATCGCCCTATTTCTAAACTTTCTTGTCTAGCTAAAATATTATAATCCTTGATTCATTCTAAATGTATATCAGTTGGGTTTTAGACCAGGTCATAGCGCTCACTGCTGCATCCCTAGTTATACATTATGTGGTTAACTGTATGGATAAAGGCAACTTGGTGCTGCCCTCTTCATTGACCTGTCAAATGCTATTTCGATACTGTTGCTCACTCACTCACTGTTAATTCAGAGGCTTTCCTCAATTGGTCTAGGCTGCATGTAACTGGTTAAAAAAATTACATGACAGATAGAACTCAATGTATATCTACTGATGGTGTTAAATCAGGTTTCCTGGGAAGGTGTCCCACAGGGGTCGATTCTGGGTCCTGTACTTTTGACTGTTTATATTAGCAATATCGACTTGTCTGTAAAAACAAAATGTAACATGCACTTGCATGCCAGTGATACTGTTGTGTGTGTGCTATTGCCCCCACGGTTGTCCAGACTCTATCTGAACTACAGTCTGCCTTTATTGTATTGGAGAACATCTTTATTGACCTGAAATTAGTATTGAACGCAGGTAAAACTAAGTATACAGTGCATTTGGAAAGTATTTGGACCCCTTGACAGTACCCGATAATGACAAAGCGAACACACGTTTTTAGAAAGTTTAGCAAATGTATTAAACATAAAAAAACAGATACCTTAAACAGACCATTTGCTATGAGACTCAAAATTGAGCTCAGGTTTCCAGGTTTCCATTCATCATCCTTGAAATTCTTCTACAACTTGATTGGAGTCCACCTGTGGTAAATTCAATTGATTGGACATGATTTGGAAAGGCACACACGTCTATATAAGGTCCCACAGTTGACAGTGCCCCCGCACATTGACTCTGTACCGGTACCCCCTGTATATAGCCTCACTATTGTTATTTTACTGCTGCTCTTAAATATTTCTTACTTTTATTTCTTTTTTTTTCTTCTTTTTTTCTTAAATGCATTGTTGGTTAAAGGTTAAAAGTATTTCACTGTAACGTTCTACACCTGTTGTATTCGGGGCATGTGACAAATAACATTTTATTTTATTTGTTTAATGCCAGTGGCAGGTCATTGGTAAAACTAGAAAAGAGTAGAGGGTCTAGAGAAGCTACCATTTAAAAAAAAAAAAAAAAAAATCTTTGAGTTCTATTAGATATCTCTGAATCCACAATATGGAAGAGGTTGAAAAGCCATAACACAACAACCGGTTATGGTCAATAATATCAAAGGTTGCACTGAAATCTAACAGTACAGTCCCACAATCTTATTATCGATTTCTTTCAACCAATCATCAGTCATTTGTGTCAGTGCAATACATATTGTGAGCCCTTCTCTATAAGCATGCTGAAAGTCTGTTCATTTGTTTACAGAGAAATTGCATTGTATTTGGTCAAACACAATTATTTTCAAAAAGTTTGCCAAGAGCTGGCAGCAGGCTTATAGGTCTGCTTTTAGAACCAGTGAAGGCCCCTTTACCATTCTTGGGTAGTGGAATTACTTTGGCATCCCTCCAAGCTCAGATTAAAGATATGACAGATAGGAGTGGCAATAGTCGGCTACCATCCTAAGTTGTCAATGTCAGGAGGTTTGTCAATATTGATCGATAACAAAACATTTTCCGCTTCCCCCACACTAACGTAAAAAAAAATCAAACTTGCAATGCTTTTCTTTCATTATTTATTTTTTTATGCATGGATACGATGGCTCACTGTTCATTGCTGGCATTTCCTGCCTACGTTTGCCCACTTTGCCAATGAAGTAATCATAAAAATAATTGGCAACATCAAATGGTTTTGTGATGAATAAGCCATCTGATTCGATAAAAGATGGAGTTGAATTTGTCTTTCTGTCCATAATTTCATTTAAATTACTCAAGTTTTTTCGCGTCATTCTTTATATAATTGATATTGGCTTCAAAATATAGTTTCTTCTTTTTTTTGAGTTTAGTCACATAATTTCTCAATTTACAGTAAGTCAGCCAGTCAGATGTGCAGCCAGACTTAATAGCCACTCCTTTTACCCCTTTCAACCATACAGTTTTAACATTTCTCATCAATCCATGGAGCCTTAACAGTTCTAACAGTCAGTTTCTTAACAGGTGTGTGTTCATCAATAATTGGACGAAGCAATTTCATAAATTCATCAAGTGCAGCGTCTGGATGCGCCTTATTAATCACATCAGACCAACAAATATTTTATCATCCACATAAGAGTCACAGCAAAATATTTTGTATTATCTCTTATACAGTATTTTAGGCCCAGCTTTTGGAACTTTGGCTTTCCTGGCTATAGCCACTATATTGTGATCACTGCATCCAATGGGTACAGATACAGCTTTAGAACATGTTCTACAGTATTAGTAAAAATGTGATCAATACATGTGGATGATCTTGTTCCTATAGTGCTTGTAAACATCTTGGTAGGTTGATTTAATAACCTGAACCAGATTACAGGCACTGGCTACGGTGAGAAGCTTCCTCGAGCGGACAGCTTGATGAAAACCAGGCAATATTAAGGTCCCCAAGAAAGTAGACCTCTATTTTTACGTCACTTATACTATCAAGCATCTCACACACATTATTTATATACTGACTGTTAGCACTTGGTGCCCTATAGCAACACCCCAAAGGAAAAGGCTTCAGATGTGCCAAGTGAACCGGCAACCACAACACTTCAATGATGCTTGACATAAGATCTTCTCTAAGCATTTCAGGGATATGGCTCTGAAATAATACGGCAACACCTCCAACCATAATTGTTTGCCTCTTCTATAGATGTTATATCCTTGTATTGCTACTGATGTATCATCAAAATAATTATCTAAGTGAGTCTCAGAAATGGCTAATATATGAATGTTGTCTGATGTTAGCATGTTATTGATTTCATTAACCTTATTTCTACGGCTACATGTATTAAAAGGGGCTATTTTCATCCCTTTCCTGGGTAGCGTATCAGAGATGGAAAAGAGCAAACAAAGCGAGAGAAAAAAAAATTACATTCAGCATTCCATTAATCAATTGGTGTGTGTGCTACGAACCCATATGCTTGGCTCTCTCATCCCTTCCAGGTGGGAAGGGTGGACAATGAGCCTGTCATAGCGGAGGTAAGCAATGTCCCCACGTGCTCTGTCAGCTTTCATCGCTGGGATAAGTTCTTTCCTCTTCTGGCGCACAGCTTCAGGGTGTCCTCATTGAGGAAAATATACATTCCTCTCAAGTTCTTGGCTCTTTCGAGAACAGCTACCTTGTCCTTGAACCTCAGGAACTTGACCACTATGGCCCTGGGCCTGTCACCTGGGCCGGTGGTAGGTTTTCCAGTTCTGTGGGCGCGCTCCACCTCAATCTTCCTGTGGTCCATCTTCAATTTCTCATAAACTCAGCAAAAAAAGAAACAGCCCTTTTTCAGGACCCTGTCTTTCAAAGATAATTTGTAAAAATCCAAGTAACTTCACAGATCTTCATTGTAAAGGGTTTAAACACTGTTTCCTATGCTTGTTCAATGAACCATAAACAATTAATGAACATGCACCTGTGGAACGGTCGTTAAGACACTAACAGCTTACAGACGGTAGGCAATTAAGGTCAATGAAATATGAAGGGTGGTACTCAGTGATGTGTTCAGGTCATAACGTTAATTTTTGTCACATTTTTTGCAGTTTTACTTTAGTGCCCTATTGCAAACAGGATGCATGTTTTGGAATATATATATATATATATATATATATATACACACACACACACGTATATACACACGTATGTGTGTATATATATATACACACAAATACAAAAACATATATGTATGTGTGTAGATCTATCTATCTATCTATAGAGAGTGTGTGTGTATTTATATATACATGTATATATGTCATTTATTTTTTTCTGTACAGGCTTCCTTCTATTCACTCTGTTATTTAGGTTAGTATTGTGGAGTAACTACAATGTTGAGCCATCCTCAGTTTTCTCCTATCACAGCCATTCAACTCTGTTTTAATGTCACCATTGGCATCAATCCCGTGAGCGGTATCCTTCCTCTCCGGCAGCTGGGTTAGGAAGGACGCCTGTATCTTTGTATTGTGTGTGTGTGTGATAGATAGATAGATAGATAGATCTATCTCTCATCCAAAGTGTAATTAATATCTTCACCATGGTTAAAGGTAATTCAATATTTGCATGTTTATTTTCTTTCTACAAATAGGTGCCCTTCTTTGCGAGGCACTAGAAAACCTCCCTGGTCTTTGTGGTTGAATCTGTGTTTGAAATTCACTGCTTGACTTCGGGACCTTGGAGATAATTGTATGTGTGGGGTTACAGAGATGGGGGTAGTCATTTAAAAAATCGTGTTTAAACACTAATCATGTTAAACACACAGTGAGTCCATGCAACTTATTATGTGACTTGTTAAGCACATTTTTACTCCTGAACTTATTTAGGCTTGCCATAAGAAAGGAGTTCAATACTTATTTACTCAAGACATTTCAGCTTTTCATTTTTAATTCATTAATTCAAACATAATTCCTTTTTGACGTTATGGGGTGTTGTGTGTAGGCCGGTGACACAAATTCTAAATTCAGGCTGTAACACAACGTTTGGAGAAAGTCAATGGGTGTGAATACTTTCTGATGGCACTGTGCCTCTCTTGTTAGGAGATAATTCATTGGATCAACCATCTTTAGAGCATTTTCACTTACCATTCTGTATGTTGATCTCAGGTCATGCACTAGGCTGTATTTTACAGCTTTGCATTTGAAACAAACATGGATCACTGCTGTCAATTATTCTTGGATCGTAGCATACATTATTCACTGCTTTCATTCAGATAATTTGATACATAATTCCATTCATCTGTTGCTTATTTTCGATGTAGACTTGTGTGCAGAAGTCTATCCTGGTGGTTGGCGCCTGCCAGAATGTCTCTTAGTGTAAATGGTGTGTTTTGAACATTCCAACATCACTTGACACATCTTTATTGAAACCCATTAGTTAATTGGTTGAAGGGAGGGGGGAGTTGTTTCCCTAATGGCGCAGATGGAGGCGGGGCCGGTGGTGGATAACTTTATTGGGACTAGGTAGCCTTTGCTTACTTTAGCCAGCGCTAGTGTCGTTGGGTCCTAAATGTTAGATACTGTTTGCCGCTGATGCTAACACAGGCTATTTCTGTCCTGTCTGTTTCTCCTCAGGCCCAGGTGAAGAGCGAGGCGCCTGTTCCCACGGCGCTGAGTGAAAGCATTCCAAAGTTCTACTTTCCGCGGGGGCGGCCCAAAGCCAACCTCAACATCGACGGCCTCATTGCTAAGATCGAGAAAATATTTTCCCAATTCCCCAATGAAAGGGCCACCATTGAGGACATGGGGAAGGTTGCCAAGGTGAGAAGGTGATTTGTAGTGCCGGGGCTCCATAGCCACCCAGCAAATTTGTTTTCATTAGTGCAATTAGCCCCTGGCTTTAGTGAAGGTTTGCAGCTCAGACGTGGTTTTTCTCTCTCTCTCTCTTAACCCATGAAAATATTATTTCTGAGCCCCCCCCCCCCCCCCCCCAGGTATGTGACCGCTGACCTGTGGAGGAACCTGAGTTGAGAAAGAAACATCAGCCAGGTTACCTCAGGGAGGTCTTTGAGGGGAAACACCACTGTTATCTGTGCGAGATGGGCACTTTATTGACATTTTCATTCCAAATCGAATCCTCTTCAGGTCAAAGCCAGTCATCCCAGGCAGCCCAGGAAATCGCTGTGTCACATTTTGACGGCTGGATTAAACGTTTTTAGTTGGAATTAGAGCAGAGTGACTGACAGCTGTAAGGTGGAGAGAGAAAATCCAAAAAGCACTGTAAAACAAAATAACATTTAGTTCACCCTGATGGAGGATAATGTTGAACACTTAAGCGTGTAGCTGGACAATATTTTGTTTGACACAGTTCTATTACGTGTGAGCTGTCACGGATAGTTAAGTGAACTGACATTCAACTGCACAGAAGAGGACACTTGTCTAAATCACTTATTTCTCCCTCCCTCCCCCTTATCCCCCTCCAGGCATGCGAGTGTCCGCTCTACTGGAAAGCTCCATTGTTCAATTCGGCTGGAGGCGATAGGACGGGCTTCGTGTCCGTTCACAAGTTTGTGGCCATGTGGAGAAAGTAAGACAATGGCTCTTGTACCCAGCCAGCCAACCCCACAGAGCTACTCTCACAACCCATAGTCCGATAGTCTCTCGTAAACAACTACCAATAGCCACATGTGTTGGCCAAAGCTTCAGCAAAGAGTACACAGTAACTSGTCTTCCAATAATGTTTTGTACTATTTTTTCATAGCAATTAAAATGGTTGAAAAACAAACCCTTGAAATGTTTACATGTACAGTGCATTCGGAAAGTATTCGGACCCCTTGACTTTTTCTACATTTTGTTAGGTTACAGCCTTATTCTAAAATGTATTCAATACCCCATAATGACAAAGAAAAAATGGTTTTAGAATTGTTTAATTTATCAAAAGAATAAAAAATGATATCACATTTACATAAGTATTCAAACCCTTTACTCAGTACTTTGTTGAAGCACCTTTGGCAGCGATTACAGCCTCGAGTCTTTTTGGATATGACGTTACAAGCTTCGCACACCTGTATTTGGGGAGTTTCTCTCGTTCTTCTCTGCAGATCCTCTCAAGCTCTGTCGGGTTGGATGGGGAGCGTCGCTGCACAGGTATTTTCAGTTCTCTCCAGAGATGTTCTATCGGGTTCAAGTATGGGCTCTGGCAGGGCCACTCAAGGACATTCAAAGACTTGTCTGAAGCCACTCTTGCGTTGGCTTGGCTGTGTGCTTAGGGTCGTTGTCTTGTTGGAAGGTGAACCTTCTCCCCAGTCTGAGGTCCTGAGCACTCTGGAGCAGGATTTTATCAAGGATCTCTCTGTATTTTGCTCCATTTATCTTTGCCTTGATCCTGACTAGTCTCCCAGTCCCTGCCGCTGAAAAACATCCCCACAGCATGATGCTGCCACCACCATGCTTCACCGTAGGGATGGTGCCAGGATCCCTCCAGACGTAGCGCTTGGCTTTCAGGCCAAAGAGTTCAATCTTGCTTTATTCAGATCAGAGAATCTTGTTTCTCCAGGTCGGATAGTATTTAGGTGCCTTTTGGCAAACTCCAAGCGGATTGTCATGTGCCTTTTACTGAGGAGTGGCTTCCGTCTGGCAACTCTACTGTAAAGGCCTGATTGGTTGAGTGCTGCAGAGATGGTTATCCTCCCATCTCCACAGAGGAATTCTAGAGTTCTGTCATAGTGCCCATCAGGTTCTTGGACACCTCCCTGACCAAAGCCCTTTCCCCCCGATTTAAGAATAATGGAGACCACTGTGTTCCACTGTGTTCTTGGGGGCCTTCAATGCTGCAGAAGTGTTTTGGTACCCTTCCCCAGATCTGTGCCTATGGACAATTCCTTTGACCTCATGGCTTGGGTTTTGCTCTGACATGCACTGTCACCTGTGGGACCTTTATATAAACAGGTGTTTGCCTTTCCAAATCATGTCCATCAATTTAATTTACCTCAGGTGGACTCCAATCATGTTGTAAAAACAATTTTCGCTTTGTCATTATGGGGTATTGTGTAGATTGCTGAGGATTGCTGAGGATTTTTATTTATTTTTCCATTTTGGAATAAGGCTGTAACGTAACAAAATGTGACCCGATTCAGGAAACTAGGCTTATGTCGCAAGTGAATCGTTTGAACGTAGTAAAATTTATCAAGATGCATTTTTTGGCAGAATTGCCTTCTCAAACATGTGAACTTTCATGTGCCTTAATATCAAACTTGTATGCCATCTAAATACGAATAAAATTGTTAAATTACGAGCTTAGTTGGTTTAGTCACAGAAAAAGTGAGCAACCTTCCCGCTAGCCATGATTGGCTGAGATAAGGAGTAAGCTGGACATGCCAAGAGATGAGTTTGGATTGGTCTGCCATATAGCACGCGTCTGTCTATTGGAGCTGGTCAGTATGTCCAGGTAATTGTGTTAAACGCCGCTTTTATTTTTTATATATCGAGTAGTAAAACTGCATAAATCTAATGTCATGTTAAAGTGTACTGTTAACTAGCTTACGTTAGCTGGCTGTCTCGCTAGCTAACATTGTGTATGCTCTCCACTTTCTGGGGGACCGAGTTTTGAAATCAGTGGAATTCAAGTATGATAGCTAAGGAGATGGAGAAAACACCAGTCTGGATTATATCTTCAAACTAAGGGCAACCATACATTGCATCAGACAGGATTTGCATCCAACCATGATGTATACAGGTAAGATAGTCTAGCTAGTTACATTTTCAGATATTACATGTTTCTAATTTTGACAGAACATTTTTCATTTCAAGTGTGCTGTTAGCTAACGTTAGCTAACTTTGTGTATGATCTTATTATTTGTAAATCAGACACATTTGCTTGACTAGTTATAGCCGTAGAACTGGTTGGTTAGCTACCTGCAGATTCATGCAGGGTAGTAACATCATGTGTTACGGACATATTGTGTGTGTGTGTTTACGGACATATTCAAACACACGTGTGTTTACGGACATATTCAATTAATCCCTATCCGAATCTGCTGTTCCCACATGCTTCAAGAGGGCCACCATTGTTCCTGTTCCCAAGAAAGCTAAGGTAACTGAGCTAAACGACTATCGCCCCGTAGCACTCACTTCCATCATCATGAAGTGCTTTGGGAGGCTAGTCAAGGATCATATCACCTCCAACCTACCTGACAACCTAGACCCACTTCAATTTGCTTACCGCCCCAATAGGTCCACAGACAACGCAATCACACTGCACACTGCCCTAACCCATCTGGACAAGAGGAATACCTATGTAAGAATGTTGTTCATCGATTACAGTTCAGCATTTAACATCATAGTACCCTCCAAACTTGTCATTAAGCTTGAATCCCTGGGTCTTGACCCTGCCCTGTGCAACTGGGCCCTGGACTTTCTGACGGGCTGGCCACAGGTGGTGAGGGTAGGAAACATCTCCACCCCAACATCTCCACAAAGGTGCGTTCTCAGCCCGCTCCTGTACTCCCTGTTCACCCATCACTGTGTGGCCATGCACGCCCTCCAACTCAACCATCAAGTTTGCAGACGACACTACAGTGGTAGGCTTGATTACCAACAACGACGAGACGGCCTACAGGGAGGAGGTGAGGGCCCTCTGAGTGTGGTGTCAGGAAAATAACCTCACACTCAACGTAAACAAAACAAAGGAGAATTGTGGACTTCAGGAAACAGCAGAGGGAGCACCCCCTCTGTGGAACGTTTTAAGTTCCTCGGCGTACACATCATGGACAAACAAACGGTCCACCCACACAGACAAGAGCGCAACAGCGCCTCTTCAACCTCAGGAGGCTGAAGAAATTTGGCGTGTCACCGAAAACACTCTCAAACTTTTACAGATGCACAATCGAGAGCATCATGTTGGGCTGTATCACCGCCTGGTATGGCATCTGCTCCGCCCCCAACCGTAAGGTTCTCCAGAGGGTAGTGAGGTCTGCACAACCCATCACCGGGGGCAAACTACCTGCCCTCCAGGACACCGACATCTCCCGATGTCACAGGAAGGCCAAAAAGATCATCAAGAACAACAACCACCCGAGCAACTGCCTGTTCACCCCGCTATCATCCAGAAGGCGAGGTCAGTACAGATGCATCAAAGCGGGGACCGAGAGACTGAAAAACAGCTTCTATCTCAAGGCCATCAGACTGTTAAACAGCCATCACGAACATTGAGTGGCTGCTGCCAATATGCTCACTCAATTCTCTAGCCACTTTAATAATAAAAAATTTGATGTAATAAATGTATCACTAGTCACTTTAAACAATGCCACTTTATATAATGTTTACATACCCTACATTACTCATCTCATATGTATATTCTGTACTCTATGTCATCTACTGCATCTTGCCTATGCCGCACGGCCATCGCTCATCCATATATTTATATGGTCATATTCGTATTCATCCTTTACACTTGTGTGTGTATAAGGTAGTTGTTGTGAAATTGTTAGATTACTTGTTAGATATTACTGCACGGCCACACGCATTTCGCTACACTCGCATTAACATCTACTAACCATTTGTATGTGACCAATAAAATTTGATTTGATGGTCAAATGTTTAGCTAGCCAAATCAAATCAAGTTTATTTTATATAGCCCTTCGTACATCAGCTAATATCTCGAAGTGCTGTACAGAAACCCAGCCTAAAACCCCAAACAGCAAGCAATGCAGGTGTAGAAGCACGGTGGCTAGGAAAACCTCCTAGAAAGGCCAAAACCTAGAAGAAACCTAGAGAGGAACCAGGCTATGAGGGGTGGGCCAGTCCTCTTCTGGCTGTGCCGGGTGGAGATTATAACAGAACTATGCCAAGATGTTCAAAATTGTTCAAAGTGACAAGCATGGTCAAATAATAATCATGAATAATTTTCAGTTGGCTTTTCATAGCCGATCATTAAGAGTTGAAAATAGCAGGTCTGGGACAGGTGGCGGTTCCATAACCCGCAGGCAGAACAGTTGAAACTGGAATAGCAGCAAGGCCAGGTGGACTGGGGACAGCAAGGAGTCATCATGCCCGGTAGTCCTGACGTATGGTCCTAGGGCTCAGGTCTCCGAGAGAGAGAAAGAAAGAGAGAACGAGAGAATTAGAGAGAGCATACTTAAATTCACACAGGACACTGGATAAGATAGGAGAAGTACTCCAGGTATAACCAACTGACCCTAGCCCCCCGACACATAAACTACTGCAGCATAAATACTGGAGGCTGAGACAGGAGGGGTCAGGAGACACTGTGGCCCCATCAGAAGAAACCCCCGGACAGGGCCAAACAGGAAGGATATAAGCTAGCTAGATACATGTCTTAAAAAAAGACTCCATGCACGTATCAATTTCAATAGAATGTCACTGCAACTGTAGATAGACGTACTAGCTGGTAAATTTGCTCTGGCTATCTACTCCGATTTTAGACCAAGGGTAAGATAGTCCAGCTAGCTACATTTTCAGATATTACGCATTTCTAATTTTGAGAAAGTATTTTCATTTCAAGTTAGTGTACTGTTGGCTGGCTCGCTAACTAACGTTACGTCATGCGTTGGGATTCATTGTTTACCTAGCTATCTAGCTACATTTCTTAACAAAATACTCTCGTCTTAGAGTGCAGAATAACTGATGAATTGTTGAACGCTCACCACCCGTTGCATATGTCCGGTGTCAGTAAACATCAACAAAGCATAATTCAATTGTTGCCAGTAGCACAGTTAGTCACCAATGCTCTGGATAACATGAACACAGCCTAACCAGCTCTAGTAGGGTGAGTAAAATGGTCAGAGTGGGGTGTTCTCATTGTGTATGGAAGTAGCTAGCCAATGTTAGCCAGTTAGCTTGAGTGCTTGACTGTCGTTGTGAGGTCACAGCTTTCGGATCAACCCTACTTATTGGCCAGAGCGTCCAGTGTGTGCGCTCTGTAAGCGGAACGCTCTGTATTTACGAATGGACAATCTGATAGCACAGTTGCAGTCACCAATGTTCTGGATAACATAACAGCCTAAGCAGCTCTGCTAGGGCGAGTAATGTTCAGTGAGCTGTTCTCTCTCAGATGTCTGGATGTAGCTGGCAAGTTAGTACAGAACGCTCGGCTCAACCCTTAAAGAGATTGGTGGAGCTACGGCTTAAGAGGGTGTGAACAATGCTGAATGGGTGTAGACAAGGAAGGGCTCCAATAGTAGTACTAAAACATTGACAGACGGTTTTCTCCAAAGTGAGTTTACAAGTTGGCCAACTTTCAAAGCAGAATTACTTTCAAATTTTTTCCTCAAATGGAGTGTATGATATACCATTTTGTAGCTCTGAGTCTCTACTTTTATCCAATGTATAAAAAAAAAATTAAAAAAAAAAAAAAAAGAATTTCAAATGTTGCTGCATAAGACCGAATCCAGGTGGTGTCACAAATGTGCAAAAAGTAAATGGGTCTGAATACTTTCCGAAGGCACTGTTTCTCTTGGATAAAGTAAGATGTACTGTACTCTACTGGACTGTTCTCTTGGTTGTGTGTTGTAAGCGTACTGTTTTAATAATGTGTGAGTCTCTAGAGAATTGGAGTGGAATGGCCTCTGACATTACCTCATGGCTCTGAGGGGGTTCAAAAAAGAAAGTTCCATTATGTCATCATCACTGCTGTAACACTCTGAGCATGACCCAGCGTCAATTCAGAATCCTAATTTCAGAATGTATTAACCTGCACTGCCACTTCAGAGGTGAATGATTTCAGACTCGCTCTGAAGTGTTCTCTGATGGAGAGAGAAAATAGGGAGAGAGCGAGACCCTGAAAAACCCTGAAACCATATGTTCCCTCTTTCCTTCCCAGAATGCTGCAGACCTGTCATGACGACGTGTCTAAGTTTGTACACCTCTTGGCCAAACCTGGCTGTAATTACCTGGAACAAGAGGACTTTATTCCATTCCTTCAGGTACAGGAACACCACACACACAGCCACCCGGGGAGAGAGAGTGGGATTCTAGTTTGGGGAGACGTGCTGGGCAGCGGCGTATTACTAGGAAGAGAAGCAAGGAGGGGGTTCTTTGGGGCAGGGCAGGGGGAGAGGGGAATTTTGGGCCAGTGGTAGAGTTAACATGAGGACTTCATTCCATTCAGTGGTGTTTTATACTGAACAAAAATATAAACCAACATGTAACGTGTATGTCCCATGAGCTGAAATAAGAGATCCCAGAAATGTTCCCTACACACAAAAAGCATAATTCGCTCACATTTTGTGCACAAATTTGTTTACATCCCAGTTAGTGAGCATTTCTCCTTTACCAAGATAATCCATCCACCTGGCATGTGTGGCATATTAAGAAGCTGATTAAACGGCATGGTCATTACACAGGTGTACCTTGTGTTGGGGACAATAAAAGGCCACTCTAAAATGTGCCGTTTTGTTGCACAACACAATGCCTAAGATGTCTCAAGTTTTGAAGAAGCATGCACATTTTCTTTTAACCTTTATTTAACTAGGCAAGTCAGTTAAGAACAAATTCTTGTTCAGAACAAACTGCCTTGTTCAGGGGCAGAACGACAGATTTTTACCTTGTCAGCTCGGGGATTCGATCTAGCAACCTTTCGGTTACTGGCCCAACGCTCTAACCAATAGGTTACCTGCCGCAATTGGCATACTGACTGCAGAAATGTCCACCACAGCTGTTGCTAGAGAATTGAATGTTAATTTCTCTACCATAAGCTGACTTCAATATCGTTTTAGAGAATTTGGTAGTACGTCCAACCGGCCTGAACACCACAGATGATATATAACCAGGCCAGTCCAGGACCTCCACATCCAGCTTCTTCACCTGCAGGATCGTCTGAGACCAGCCACCCGGGCAGCTAATGAAACTGTGGGTTTGCACAACTAAAGAATTTCTGCACAAACTGTCAAACTGCTGCAGGGAAACTAATCTTCGTGCTCGTCGTCTTCATCGTTGTCTTGACCTGACTGCAGTTCCGTGTCGTAACCGACTTCAGTGGGCAAATGCTCAGCTTCGATGGCCACTGGCACACTGGAGAAGTGTGCTATTCACGGATGAATCCCAGTTTCAACTGTACCGGGCAGATGGCAGTGTGTGGGCGAACGGTATGCTGCTGTCAATGTTGTGAACAGAGTGCCCCATGGTGGCGGTGGGGGTATGGGCAGGCATAAGCTACGGACAACCAACACAATTGCATTTTATTGATGGCAATTTGAATGCACAGAAATACCTTGACGAGATCCTGAGGCCCATTGCCGTGCCATTCATCCGCCGCCATCACCTCATGTTTCAGCATGATAATGCACAGCCCCATGTTGCAAGAATCTGTACACAATTCCTGGAAGATGAAAATGTCCCAGTTCTTCCATAGCCTGCATACTCAGACATAATCACCCATTGAGCATGTTTGGGATGCACTGGATTGACGTGTATTAACTTCGGACAGCCATTGAAGAGGAGTGGGACAATATTACACAGGCCACAATCAACAGCTTGATCAATTCTATTCAAAGGAGATGTCGCGCTGCATGAGGCAAATGGTGTTCACACTAGATACTGACTGGTTTTCTGATCCACGCCCCTACCTTTTTTAACTATCTGTGACCAAAAGATGCATATCTGTATTCCCAGTCATGTGAAATCCATAGATTAGGGCCTAATGAATTTATTTTAATTGACCGATTTCCTTATATGAACTGTAACTTAGTAAAATCTTTTAAATTGTTGTATTTTATGTTTGTTCAGTGTAGATTTATCAGAGAAGTAACTGTACCTTGTATTTATTTTATCCCTTTATAACAAACAAATTGTGCCAATCACATCCCTGAGTTGAGCATCGCTGTGCTGGCCATTTGTGTAGTCTGTCTGCCAGGGTTTCCAGGGTTAGCCTGTCTGCAATGGTTTTCTGGCACCTGACAAGTGACCAAAAACCAAAAATCTCAAATTTGAGCTCATCAGAACAAAGGACAGATTTTAGCAGTCTAATGTCCATTGCTCGTGTTTCTTGGCCCAAGCAAGTCTCTTCTTCTTATTGGTGTCCTTTAGTTGTGGTTTCTTTGCAACAAATCGACCATGAAGGCCTGATTCACGCAATGATGGACTGTCGTTTCTCTTTGCTCATTTGAGCTGTTCTTGCCATAATATGGACTTGGTCTTTTACCAAATAGGGATATTTTCTGTATACCAACCCTATCTTGTCACAACACAGCTGATTGTCTCAAATGCATTAGGAAGGTAAGAAATTTCTCAAATTTTTACTTTTAACAAGGCACACCTGTTAATTGAAATGCAATCCAGGTGACTACCTCATGAAGCTGGTTGAGAGAATGCCAAGAGGGTGCAAAGTTGTCAGCAAGACAAAGAGTGGCTACTTTGAAGAATCTCAAATCTCAAATATATTTTGATTTAAAACACTTTTTTTGGTTACTACATGATTCTATATGTGTTATCTCATAGTTTTGATGTCTTCATTATTATTCTACAATGTAGAATATGGTAAAGATAAAGAAAAACCCTGGAATGAGTTGGTCAACTTTTGACTGGGTATGTGTGTGTATATGTATATGTGTGTATATATACATACGTATATATATGTACGTACATACATACACACAAAAAGTAAGAGAAGCTTAGGCCTAACCCCAGAGAGAGCGATTTGCCGGCGGCATGTTACGACACCGACAAATATTTCTTTAACCTTGTCAGATACTACTGCGTCTGCTATACACATATAGGCGTACAGAAGGGGGCAAATTCGTACATTTTTGATCAGAATATTTTTTATATTGTTACATTATATGAGTAACTGGTAGGCTTTAAATATTCTTCCTCACCTCAAATTCAACTGTCGGAGTCAGTTGGGAGCGCCGGTGTGCACTGCCTTCATATCATAGGCCTGCAGTATAGTAGCGTAATAACCACACTGCTCCAAAAATTTCTAAACTTTATTAAGGTAATATCAAAAGCAAGTCATTCCATTGTTTCTAGGGAAAATACTAGCAGGATATTATATTGCGGCAAACACAACATTACAGTTTAAACTTAATTTGGCCAGAGAAAATGGCTCAACAGAATGAAACAAAACATTTTGCGAACTGGTTTAAAACTTTACTAAAGTTTTGAACAGGCTATATTGCAGCAATTACCAAGAAAGGCTAGTGCCTATCTTACCCAACAAATGAAAGCAATAGTGATATTTATTTTACAACAGGTTTACTTATAACTTACCTTAAATACGGAGCACACAATTAAAATGACAGATCTTACTTAATTTAGCACACACAAATGTCTCAACAGAATGAAACCTAACATTTTGAATATTTAAATAATTCGTTTAGATGAATTAATATGCCTAAAATAATAACAATGATATACAATAATAACAATATAATAAAAAAATATAACGTTCCAAAAGCATCCTACCTGATTAGCGAGTTGTGCGGTAGCCTGCATTTGTTCTCGCCAACATTCTTCTCATCTTTGTCCACTACAATATTAAAACGTGTCCATGCAGAGGACATTCCCCATGTAAACTTTACACTATAAGCATACTCTCAAACTTTTGTTTTAATTCAATGAAAAAGTCCTCCATCGTAGCAATCAACAATAGCCTCCTCTCTCGCTCTCTCCTCAGCAGCAGGTGCATGCACGCAAAGAGTGAGAGAATGGTGCAAAAGTGCGAAATCGGAGTGTATGACAGGATCGGCCAAAAGTCGTCAATTACCGGCTAACGTAAACCCTGCTGTCTGCCTACCTACCTGGTGGTGTACCGTATCTGCCCCAAATTGGGCTGATTCATATTCATGCTGGCAGAACCGTCTGGGCTGTGACAAAACACCCGTTAGCATACCGGGAGGAGATGCCTTCTGGCACTCACTGTTTAATTTGTATTGCGACTCCGGGGTGAATGGGCTCTGACTGTTGTGATGAATGAAGGAAGGATTGGCGCCGAGTAGATGTGACTGTCCCCGGCAGTTTCCTCACCCTGGTGATTTATGGGTTTTTCTATTATTTAATTTCTCACAGGAAGTGTTAAGGGGGGAGGAGTGGGCGCACCGCAGTCCGCCTCCAAAATAAAGCTATTTTCATTTCACTGCCGCCTTCGCATTTACATCAACGTTTAGTTCCTTTCACCCATCTGACAGAGAGGGGTTAAAAAAACGACAGAGGGGGCATGAGTGATTTTCATGGCTTGGATAAAAGTACAGTTCATTAGAGATTCAGCTCACCAGTCACCACATGAAAGGATCTGTGTGTGGTGGTCCAGCATGGAGAATATGACCAGCTATATAACAGAGCAGGCCTCCTCTCCCATGGTCTCAATGTCTCCACGATGTCCCCTACTCACGCCGGCCATTTAAAGGGATAAGAGTCTGTTAGATGCTTTCATACTTCAAAAGTGCAATTCAATTGTCCTCCCAATTTAGATTCTTCCCATTCATCTGCCATTGCGGTCTGCGGATTTCTCCTAATGCATAGCTGGATCTACACAACAGATGGAGCGGCTATATGGATGGACGCCGCTTGACATTAGTCCACCTTTTTGAAGTTCCAATACATCTTGAATATGGTGTTTGAGCTAGTCAAGCTCTTTCAACATCTCTCCAACAGGCAGAGCAGAAAATGGGGTCTGTCTTTCTGCTACTAACTCCCCAGAGTCCCCAGAGAGTGATTTGACATACTGTTGTATGTTTGATTGTCTCTCTAGTGCTTGTCTTGTGGCAAGGCCCAGTTAGTCCTCTGACCTGTCCCCAGCCTTGTTGTAATGTTATTAAAACCTCCTGTCTGTGTTGTTCAGGATGTGGTGAACTCTCACACAGGCCTGGCCTTCCTGAAGGAGGCGTCCGACTTCCACTCACGCTACATCACCACAGTAAGTCATTATACATACCACACCAAAATACATTTTGGCATTTTTCAATCCATACCACTTGGTATGTCTACAGAGGTTAGCGCGTGATGTTGAATGTAATGTCAAATGTGTCCTATCGTGACTGACTCTGAAGCTTTTTTGTCATACACAGAAAAAAATCTGTATATGTGGATGAGGTTGAAGTGATCGTTTTGAGTGTTCTGGAGGCTATTAAAGCTGTGTGTTATCTGCAGGTTGCCCAGAGGATATTCTACAATGTGAACAGGTCATGGTCAGGCAGGATCAGCTGTTCAGAGCTCAGGAAAAGCAGCTTTCTCCAGGTAGGAACGGAGCTTTGAGGTGGAACTGATCAATTGTCACATCTACAGTAATGCTGCGAGTCGGATGAAGATGGGGCCCACCCTCTTGTCGAGTCTAGTTCCTCCAATGTTTTTTTTCCCATCAAGGGAGCTTTTTTCATCATCACTATATCTGTTAAAAGTGCTAAGTAAGTCATCAGTGATTTGATTTGGCTGGTTGGTTGGTTGATGAATTGATTGGTCCAACAGAACGTGGCCCTGCTAGAGCAAGAGGAGGACGTGAACCAGCTGACAGAGTTCTTCTCCTACGAACATTTCTACGTCATCTACTGCAAGTTCTGGGAGCTGGACACAGACCATGACCTATACATAGACCAGAGAGACCTGGCCCGACACAACGACCAAGGTACACCGAAACACACACACACACGACCTCTACATAGACAAAAGAGAGCTATGGGGTATGTCACGTACCGGGATATAGAGAGTTCAGAAACTCAATTCTGACATAAGGATAACCGTTGAGTTGGAAAGCGCTAGCTTCGTGACATACCCCTCTGATCCGACACAACGACCAAGGTGTGTGTACACACACACACACACACACACACACACACACACAGAGAGGATTACCAAGGCAACCTTAATGTTCAAGTGGAGTCCAAGTGCTTTTGCTCCCACACACCACTCCATATGTTCCTGGTCATGAAGGAAACGGGAAAGAAGATCAATGGGGCAATAGGCCTAACTCACCCACCCACCCCCCCAAATGAATGTCTTGGTTGAATTGGATGACGCCATGTCTGGCTCCATTTATTAGTCCTATAGATCTCCCCTACAAGCAGAAATCGCTGTATTTATTGTACGGGAAAGATAAAGGAGAGGTTAACAGTTACATCATTCACTTTACTTCCCAATGAGCTGTATTTATGATCTGTGACTGGATCACATCTATAATGAAAGACCTTGTATACACGGTAACTCGCGTCACGCTGTTATCTTGCTTAGTTTGTAAAGTTTTTTTTTCTCCTGTGTTTTCCAGCTATCTCCCACAAGATGATTGAAAGAATATTTTCTGGGACAGTTACCAGGTAAGAGACATGAACTAATTAATGGCTGTTATGACGTTCCACACTGTGTTCTGTATCGACTCCTTTCACCGAGTTGAGGTTGGCTTGGGTCCCCTGTGTGTTTTTCCTTAGATAAACGCAACATTTAATCTACCATTGAATTGAAAGGGAAGTTGGAGTGGTGTGTTTGAGTGTTGCCCTACCCATCTCTCTCCTCCCAGGGATAGACGTCTGCGTAAAGACGGCAGGCTGAGCTACGCTGACTTTGTCTGGTTCCTCATCTCCGAAGAAGACAAGAAGACTGACACCAGGTACTACACACAGTAACACCAGTCTCACATTGGAAACAAAATAGTCCCCCACCTCCCCTCCATTTGGAGTGATACCACTCTATCCTGTGTATCTAGCCTGTCTCTTTCTCCCTCCACAGTATAGAGTACTGGTTCCGGTGTATGGACCTGGATGGGGACGGTGTGTTGTCTATGTACGAGCTGGAGTATTTCTATGAGGAGCAGTGTGTGAAGTTGGAGACCATGGCAATCGAGCCCCTGCCCTTCGAGGACTGTCTCTGTCAGATGCTCGACCTGGTCAAGCCGGAGGTCGAGGGTCAGACACCTAAACGCAAATTCAAAAATTGTTTCAAAGTGACATGCAGACAATAGATACGTGTTAGCTATGAAGTAAAGAGCTAGCATGCACACACACCAGTACATCACAGCAACTGGGACAAATAGTAATACATTCCTGCGTGGAATGAAAGACTGACTAATCAAAGGGTTCCAACCTCTTTACGTCAGAAATTAGAGAAAGAGACGCATGTAGAGGGACAGACAGATGAAATCGGCTGAGACAGGATTCACAGCCACGTTGCCAGGGGTATACAGTGCATTAAGAAAGTATTCAGACACCTTGACTTTTTCCACGTTTTGTAACATTACAGCCTCATTCTAAAATGTATTGAATTGTCCCCCCCCCCCCCAATCTACACACAATGCCCCATAATGACTAAGGAATAACAGGTTTTTACAAATGTTAGAAAATAAAAAAAGTTAAATTAAATATCACATTTACATAAGTATTCAGACCCTTTACTCAGTACTTTTGCTGAATCACCTTTGGCAGCGATTATAGCCTCAAGTGTGATGCTATGAGCTTGGCACACCTGTATTTGGGGAGTTTCTCCCATTCTTCTCTGCAGATCCTCTCAAGCTCGGTCAGGTTGGATGGGTAGAGTTGCTGCACAGCTATTTTCAGGTCTCTCCAGAGATGGTCTATCGGGTTCAAGTCCGCGCTCTGGCTGGTTCACTCAAGGACTTTCAGAGACTTGTCCCGAAGCCACTCTTGTGCTGTCTTGGCTGTGTGCTTAGGGTGGTTGTCCTGTTGGAAGGTGAACCTTCACCCCTGTCTGAGGTCCTGAGCGCTCTGTAGCAGGTTTTCATCAAGGATCTCTCTGTACTTTGCTCCGTTAGTCTTTCCCTCGATCCTCACTAGTCTCCCAGTCCCTGCCGCTGAAAAATCCCTGCAGCATGATGCTGCCAACCACCATGCTTCACCATAGGCATGGTGCCAGGTTTCTTCCAGATGCGACACTTAGCATTCAGGCCAAAGAGTTAAGTCTTGTTTTCATCAGACCAAAGAATCTTGTTTCTCATGGTCTTACAGTATTTAGGTGCTGGGCTGCCATGTGCCTTTTTACTGAGGAGTGGCTTCCGTCTGGCCAAACTACCATAAAGTTATTGTTGGAGTGCTGCAGAGATGGTTGTCCTTCTGCAAGTTTCTCCCATCTCCACAGAGGAACTCTGGAGCACTGTCAGAAAGACCATCTGGTTCTTGGTCATCTCCCTGACCAAGGCCCTTCTCCCCCGATTGCTCGGTTTGGCCGGGCGGCCAGCTCTAGGAAGAGTCTTGGTGTTTCCAAACGTCTTCCATTTAAGAATTTTTGAAGGCCTTTTTTGAATTTTTTGGGTTCCCTTCCCCAGATCTGTCACGGAGCTCTTAGGACAATTCCTTCGACCTCCATACCTTGGTTTTTTCTCTGACATGCACTTTCAACTGGGACCTTTATATAGACAGGTGTGTGCCTTTCCAAATCGTGTCCAATCAATTGAATTTACCACAGGTGGACTCCAAGTTGTAGAAAAATCTCATGGATGATCAATGGAAATAGGATGCACCGGAGCTCAATTTTGAGTCTCATAGCAAAGGGTCTGAATATTTAAGTAAATAAGGTATCTGTTTTTTACTTGTAATAAATTGGCAAAAGTGTCTAAACCTGTTTTCGCTTCGTCATTATGGGGTATTGTGTGTAGACTGAGGATTTTTAAAATCCATTTTACAATACGGCTGTAATGTAACAATGTGGGAAAGGGAAGGGGTCTGAATAATTTCTGAATGCACTGTGTGTTGTCCGGAGTTGGTACTCCAGCACACGACTATGAATGCTAGCCTAGTTTAATGCCACAAGTAGCTGTTAGTTCCAGCGTGTAGCATTTTTAGACCGAAGCTATGGTAATTCGCTAACACCTTCCCACCTTCCCTGATCTGGGTGAAAAACACATACTGTATGCCACAACTGAACATGTTTGAGGTGTGTTTGATTTAGTTTGAGACAAAAATTACTACAGATTTAGTTCCAATGTACCAGGTAAACGAAATCAAGCGCACCTCAGGTATTTGACATTTATTTTACCTAGTTTGGGAGCGTCACTAAATCTTGAAAAGCAGCTGAATTTGGCATAAAAAATGAGATTTCTATTCTCCCCAGGAAAGATCACCCTACGGGACCTGAAGCAGTGTAAGTTGTCTCACATCTTCTATGACACCTTCTTCAACATCGAGAAATACCTGGACCACGAGCAGAAAGACCCCTTCTCTGTTGTAAGGGTAACTATTGACTACGACAGGATGTTATTATTACGCAGGGATGACCTCAGGGCCTGAGGGACGGTGGATAATGGCGTTTTGTTGGTTGTCTTTTGTAAGGAGGCTGAGACAGAGGGCCAAGAGATCTCGGACTGGGAGAAATATGCAGCGGAGGAGTACGATATCCTGGTTGCCGAGGAGACTACTACAGATCAGTACAACGACGGGTAAGACGGACGGACTGACTACACTCAACCAGTGTTCTATAATTTACTGGACAGAATCGCAGGAGCCTCTTGTTGATTTAATGACAGATCTCTCATCGGTATCTGTTTCTGTAGAGGAGAAAGTCGATAGTTGAGTTCACAGTTGGTTAGGGGACTGACTGCTGTCCTGAAGGATAATTTGTGCTTTGACCTATTCTGCAGTAGGAATGCCAGGGTTAGTGACTGAGCCAGGGTTAGATTATCACTGCAGATTTTATGTATGCCAAGTTTTTCTTTGTTATTGCTTGACTTCAGGAGGATTGCTGTGTTTGTGTAGAATGATTATAGGCGGCCAGTGTGAGGGACAAGGCTGTTAACAGGCTATTGTGTGGTGGTTTTAGGAACACCACAGACTTCTAAAGACAAGCTGGGTAGGATGAGGGAGAGGCTGCTTTGCCTGGCCAGGTAAGAGATCAGGGTGTCTGTCTATCCCCAGGGTGTAGGCTCTCTCACTCCTTCACTCTTTCCATGCTCGCTCAGTTCCAATTCCACCAATAGCCTCTAGGTACATGTCTAAAAGGATTGGATAGGTAGTAGTGGGTCGGTACATGGTAAGCACTCCACCTTGTCCTCTGATAAGCTTGGGTGTATTTTTTGCCATAACTACACTCTTTCTACACTATCTGTTTTTTCAACACCTTGGACGTAGGGAGGTAGGTAGGGGCTACAGGCTGATATGGAATTGATATGGCAGCTGTGTTTCAAAACCAATCCCTTCCTCAGCACTCTGGAACTCTTCACCATCAGTATTTTCCCACCTGTTGCTCCTCCTGTTGTTGGTGTCCTCACCTGTTTCTCTCTTGAACGATGGTAGCTCCTCCATGGAGTTGATCCCTGCATATCTACTGTACCACTTTTTGTCCTGTCTCGTGTAGATACTTTCCACCTAACCCACCCTACCCCGGCCAACAGCTCTGCACCCCCCCCACAGCAACTTGCCCAAGCCTCCCCCACTTCTCCTTCACCCAAATCCAGATAGCTGATGTTCTGAAAGAGCGGCAAAATCTGGACCCTTACAAATCAGCTGGGCTAGACAATCTGGACCCTCTCTTTCTAATATTATCCGCTTCAATTGTTGCAACCCCTATTACTAGCCTGTTCAACCTCTTTCGTATTGTCCGAGATACCTAAAGATTGGAAAGCTGCCGCGGTCATCCCCCTCTTCAAAGGGGGAGACACTCTAGACCCAAATTGTTATAGACCTATATCTATCCTGCCTTTCTAAAGTCTTTGAAAGCCACGTTAACAGATCGCCGACCATTTGAAATCCCACCGTACCTTCTCCGCTATGCAATCTGGATTCCGAGCTGGTCATGGGTGCACCTCAGCCACGCTCAAGGTCCTAAACAATATCATAACCGCCATCGATAAAAGACACTACTGTGCAGCTGTCTTCATCGACCTGGTCAAGGCTTTTGACTCTGTCAATCACCGCATTCTTATCGGCAGACTCAACAGCCTTGGTTTCTCAAATGACTGCCTCGCCTGGTTCACCAACTACTTCTCAGATAGAATTCAGTGTGTCAAATCGGAGGGCCTGTTGTCCGGACCTCTGGCAGTCTCTATGGGGGTGCCACAGGGTTCAATTCTCGGGCCGACTCTTTTCTCTGTATATATCAATGATGTCGCTCTTGCTGCTGGTGATTCTCTGATCCACCTATACGCAGACACGATTCTGTATACTTCTGGCCCTTCTTTGGACACTGTGTTAACAAACCTCCAGACGAGCTTCAATGCCATACAGCACTCCTTCTGTGGCCTCCAACTGCAAGTAAAACTAAATGCATGCTCTTCAACCGATCGCTGCCCGCACCCGCCCGCCCGTCTAGCATCACTACTATGGACGGTTCTGACTTAGAATATGTGGACAACTACAAATACCTAGGTGTCTGGTTAGACTGTAAACTCTCCTTCCAGACTCACATTAAGCATCTCCAATCCAAAATTAAATCTAGAATCGACTTCCTATTTCGCAACAAAGCCTCCTTCACTTATGCTGCTAAACACACCCTCGTAAAACTGACTATCCTACCGATCCTCGACTTCGGCGATGTAATTTACAAAATAGCTTCCAATACTCTACTCAGCAAATTGGATGCAGTCTATCACAGTGCCATCTGTTTTGTCACCAAAGCCCCATATTCTACCCACCACTGCAACCTGTATGCTCTCGTTGGCTGGCCCTCACTTCATATTCGTTGCCAAACCCACTGGCTCCAGGTCATCGAAGTYWTTGCCAGGTAACGCCCCGCCTTATCTCAGCTCACTGGTCACCATAGCAACACCCACCCGTAGCACACGCAGGTATATTTCACTGGTCATCTCCAAAGCCAACTCCTCCAGCCACCTTTTCTTCCAGTTCTCTGCTGCCAATGATGAACGAATTGCAAAAATCACTGAAGCTGGATACTTATATCTCCCTCACTAACTTTAAGCATCAGCTGTCAGAGCAGCTTACCGAACATTGCACCTGTACACAGCCCATCTAACTACCTCATCCCCATATTGTTCAATTTTTTTTTGCTCCTTTGCACCTCAGTATCTCTACTTGCACATCATCTTCTGCACATCTATCACTCCAGTGTTAATGCTAAATTGTAATTATTTTGCCACTATGGCCTATTTATTGCCTTACCTCCCTAATCTTACATTTGCACACACTGTATGTTTGTTTATCCCATGTGTAACTCAGTGTTTGTGTCGCACTGCTTTGCTTTATCTTGGCCAGGTCGTAGTTGTAAATAAGAACTTGTTCTCAACTGGCCTACCTGGTTAAATAAAGGTGAAATAAAAAATCCAATGCAATGCTTTTATTTCACAATGTTGGAAGAACTTCTCTCTCGCTCATATATTCTCTGTAGGTATGACAATGCTCTGAGTCACATCTCCAGTGAATTGGGTCTGAGGACAGAGGAGAGACATTTCTTTGAGATCCCCAACCCTCACTGCAATCTGGACTTGGATGAGGACGACTTTGAATAGCCAGCACTGGGAGAGCAACAAAACAGGGAGAAGAAGCGGCTACGGGATACAGGACATATAGCAGTGTGAGCAGTTGAACGCCAAACCAGAACCACAAAATTTCACACGAAACAATGGTACAGATACGATCACACTGTAGTGAGTGACGGTCAAATGGCTAACTCTGAACCACAGACACTCGTCAAACTAGGGATGAAAACAAGCGCTACCACCAAACTACAGGACTAACAAACATCACACGGTTACTTAGTGGAAGCTGGCAACCACAGGAACAGGAAACGCTCACCAGACTCTAGGCAATACAGGAAGAAGACACATTCTGTGGTGGGAAGTTGTATCTTGATCTGCCAAACGATGCAGGTGTCGTTACCAGCTCTTACCTTTAACTAGAGGACACTTCAGTCCATGGCCTCAAAAAAAAACCTCATGTTTTGCCTTTCTCTACACAGTTAAGGTACAAACACATTGTTGCAACAGAGTGATAAGAGAAAGGTGCTGCCGTCATCTTAGCAGTGGTGTTAAACATACATGAATTGGTTTAAACGCTGGTTCCTACTGGGTCCTGGCTCAACACTTCTTGGTTGTGACTACAAACATCAGTTTTGTTATGTGGTGGCTCGCGAGGCAATTCAGGAGGCCTTGGATGGGTTGCAGCGGAAAACATTTAGGAGATCCGAGGCTTTTAGGTGGGTCGATCACATCATGAAACAGTTTGGTAACCATTAGACAAGAGCCACTGAGGCACACTTGAATTATTAAGTTAATATCCCACATCAATGACAAACATTGTTTTGTTATTCATTCTTAGCAATTGGCTAATTCAACATTCCAGAGATATGAACCATATTGAGTCGTTTCTGGTCCGATTGCAAAGTAAAAAGGTAAGGTCTACCTGCTGGGAGGGGCGGGGTAGTAGAGTGCTGGAGCGCAGTCCAAATGCCTGGCAAGGCACAGACAGAGTCTGTCTAACTGTACAATATTGAGTTCATCAGTATAATATATTCTTTCTCATATGCTTTTTTTTTTGTGTGAGATGGGGTTATAAATTTGAAATAAACTGTAAATATTTATTTTGTGCTTGCTGTGTTGCAAAATAGGTGGTCAGATGTTTTGAACAAATATTTTTTTTTTTATATATATATATCTGACAAAGTACTTTAATACAGGAAGTAAAATGTATGTTTTGTTCAAATAAAGAATGAAAAAAATTGTGGCATTTCTTCATGGAAAGAAGCAAGAGCATTTTGTGCGAGTAATATTTATTCATGGTACTATTTCCAATGACAAGTACATTTAAAACAGGTCTGATCAGTTACTATGACCACACTTGTGTAAAAATCTACCATTAGAACAACAAATGAACAGTGGTGTGTTTCAATAACAATCTGATAAAGATAGATAATGTAGGTGAGATCTAAGTCATAACACAATCACCTACTAGCTAGGGCACATCTGCAGTTCAATCTTCTACAATACTGGTACAACAACCTGACTCATTGATAATCATTGTCTATATGACCCCAACCCCATACACAATATGCTTATTTTATAATCAAAATTAAAACGCTGGCACCAAAATATAATTTGCTACGATTTAAGTTGACATTTTCATGAATATGCTTTTAGTGTAAAAACGAGCACATTAGCTTTCGCTAAAAGCTGTTGACATAAACAATTGAGTCATTCTTTCAAGCTTGAGTACAATTTTTATCATTTAGTATCTTAGAGGGACTTTTCCCAAGAGCGAAGCTCAATTATGGGTCAAATGTAACAGCACCAGCAGATACATTGGTTTCAATACAAATAAAGAAGAGCTTATATCCATAATGCAACACGACAATGGAGGTATACCCAGTGTAATTAGTCTTAACCTACCATTGGTACAGCATCTTCTCTAAGGAAGACTGTCAAATTATGTCTACATGGGCTGGAAGCTGTAAAAAAGAAAAAACACTTTTTTGTCAAAGAGCCAGTTCTATTTTGACAGTTGGTTTAAATGAGGTTACAGAAAAATACTCCAACCATGTCTCAATAGACTAAAGCGGCTTGCATGTCTCATCTCCTTTTCCTACATCTGGATGGGGGAAAAGCATACGCCATATTACTTTCACCCATCCTATTTTCTTCCTCTTTCAAATCAGTGCCATGAAGGAGAGGAAGCAAGACTGTTGTCCCTTTTGATAACTAAGATGTGTATATGGGTGTTCAGCCCTCTATTCCATCCCTGTCCAGACACGACCCCTAGCCACCTGTGTAGATATCAATAGGTATTGGAGTTATAAGCAATATGGTACTACCACCACATCCTTTCTGATAGGCAAGGTGATGTTTGTCATATTGCTTAGACATATGCAGTCCTTTGCCTCCCATCCATTTTTATATCGACTCATCACATACGCTGCTGCTGCTGTTATCATGTTGCCTAGTCACTTTATTCCTAGTTATATTTACATAATTACCTCGTACACCTACACATCGACTCGGTACTGGTACCTCAGGTTATCATTACTCATTGGTGTCACTATTTTCTTTCTCTCCGCATTGTTGGGAAGGGCCCGTAAGTAAGCATTTCACTGTTAGTTTACAAAGCATGTGACAAATATTTTTTTCTATTTGATCCACCTTCCAGTTCACAGGTCAACCTCCACGGTGTCCACATCCAATTCCTCGTTAGCGTGGAACGGCTCCTCTGATATCACTATGGTCGGCGGGGGTTCCCTGACGATGGGACCAAGCTCAACCTCTGGCTTCCTGTCCTCTGGGCTGACCGGGTCAAAGACAAATATAATTAATAGAACGATTATACTCTATGGTAAGAAACAGGGAGCACTGCTTGAATATTTTTTTTAAACATTTATGCATCCCTTCCTGGTAAAGCAGTCACTGATCTGTAGGTGATTGAATGAGTATAGGCAGTGTAGGCATCTTCAAGGTAAAACAGAAAGAAATAAGTATTTGAAAGGAGTAAAAACTTGCCCAGAGTTGGGATCAGTTCCATCTCCAATCCACTTAATTCAGGGTTAGGGTTGGGATAAGTGTTAAAGTCAGGGTTGGTATTAGTGTTAGGGTTTCTACCTTGTACTGCTGCTGGCCTTATGGGGCCTCCTTACTTTGGTCTCAGTAGAGGTAAGAGCAGACGGGGACCTCACGTCTCCTATCAAAGACAATATACATTTCTCTTATCAGTCCGCTCAATCGAATATGTTCTGTGTGCATAGCGATCTTGCCGGCCTTTTCTGGCACTCTGAAAACTGAATATGCAAGAATAAATCCTATACAAAGCAATACAAAGTGCAATCACTCATGGAAGTCATGTCATGGTGGGCATCATGATCAGAAGGTCCCTGTCAGATGATGTCAAAGTACCTACCGTCAGCAGTAGGGCTGTGTCTGACAGAGGGAGAGCGTGAGCGATTGGCTAGAGACGGTTGCTTTAACGTATCAGAGCTGATGAAGGACACAGCATCTTCCCCCTCAGCCCCAGTAGCCAATAAGGAGGCTCGGTAGTAGATGAGTGGCAGCCAACACTCCTCTCTGTTACTGATGGTCTGTTCACTTATGTACCTCTGTAGGTAGGTGTAACTGGAGGGAGAGAGGGACAGGTTTAAGCTAGTCCACTGACATACAAACAGTCTTTAAATGTCCAATGCAGCCATTTTTATCTCAATAGTTACCAGAAATGATTTTATATTAAGTACTTACTGTGATTGTTATGAATTAATAATGGTCAAGAAGAAACACATAACTTCTTAGCAAAGAACAATTTCTCAAGCAAAAGTTTTGCTGGGACTGTCTGGGAGTGGTCTGAGTGGGGAGGGGAAAACTGAAAACTAGCTGTCATTGGCAGAGCGGTTTGGAACTCTTTCATATTGGTCTATTAACTGCCTGAAATCTCCACCTATTTTGGTGGGATGGAGTTTTGGACTGCCTGGTGACATCACCAGATCTAAAAAAGGCATTATTATTTTCAGTTTCACAGTATTATTCCAGCCTCCGTGTGGAAATGTTTACAGTGCCAGTCAAATGTGGACACCTGCTCATTCAAGGGGTTTTCTTTATTTGTACTATTTTCTACATTGTAGAATAATAGAAGACATCAAAACTATGAAAATAACACATAGTAATCAAAACAAAGTTTAATCAAAATATATTTTAGATTCTTCAAAGTAGCCACCATTTGCCTTTGACAGCTTTGCATACTTTGCATTCTCTCAACCAGCTTCATGAGGAATGCTTCTCCAACGGTCTTGAAGGAGTTCACACATATGCTGAGCACTTGTTGGCTGCTTTTCCTTCACTCTGCGGTCCAACTCATCCCAAACCATCTCAATTGGCTTGAGGTCGGGTGATTGTGGAGGCCAATGTCATCTGATGCAGCACGCCATCACTCTCCTTCTTGGTCAAAAAGCCCTTACACAGCCTGGAGGTGTGTTGGGTCATTGTCCTGTTGAAAACCAGATGGGATGGCTTATCGCTGCAGAATGCTGTGTTAGCCATGCTGGTTAAGTGTGCCTTAAATTCTAAAATAAAGCATCATCACACCACCTCCTCCATGCTTCACGGTGGGAATCACACATGCGGATATTATCTGTTCACATCAGACAGATTTCCACCCGTCTAATGTCCATTGCTCGTGTTTCTTGGCCAAAGCAAGTCTTCTTGTTGGTTTCCTTTAACAGCGGTTTACTTTGTAGCAATTCAACCATAAACCTGATTCACGCAGTCTCCTCTGAACAGTTGATGTTGATGTGTCTGTTACTTGAACACTATGAAGCATTTATTTGGGCTACAATTTCTGAGGTTGGGAACTCCAATGAACTTATCTTCTGCAGCAGAGGTAACTCTGGGTCTTCCTTTCATGTGGCGGTCCTCATGAGAACTACTTTCATCATAGCGCTTGATGGTTTTTTGCGACTGCACTTGAAGAAACTTTTCAAAGTTCTTGACATTTTTCAGATTGACTGACCATGTCATGAAATAAGGGTGGACTGTCGTTTCTCTTGGCTTATTTGAGCTGTTCTTGCCATAATATGGACTTGGTCTTTTACCAAATAGGGCTATCTTCTGTATACCACCCCTACCTTGTCACAACAAAACTGATTGGCTCAAATTAACTTTTAACAAGGCACACCTGTTAATTGAAATGCATTCCAGGTAACTACCTCATGAAGGTTGAGAGAATGTCAAAAGTGTACAAAGCTGTCATCAAGGCAAAGGGCTACTTTGAAGAATCTCAAATATATTTTGATTTGTTTAACACTTTTTTGGTTATCTCATCTTTTTGTTATTTCATAGTTTTGATGTCTTTACTATTCATCTACAATAGTGAAAATATAGAAAAACCCTGGAATGAGTAGGTGTGTCCAAACTTTTGACTGGTACTGTATAAAATCACTTTTTGACTGCATGTTATACAGAGAAGAGAACACACACGTACACAATCTTTTTGTCTGGTCTGAGGAGCTTGCTGGAGAACTCGCTGAGGATGGTGAGGTAGGAGAGGTACGGAGGAGAGGGCTTCTCTGCTCTCTGGACAAAGCCCTGAAAAACAAACTCTATACCGTCCCTTCACACACACACAGAGAGGAAAAGTGAATGAATGACATATGAGCGCAGGAAATGTGCTACAAATTGTATTATTAGTATAATTCTTATGAGTACAAGTAACATGAGTATTATTTCAAACAAATGCTCATAGTACTGGTGTGGTGTGATGAGGCCTCGGAAACCATGATGAATAACATTAATGGGACGTGAGTGTGCACGTATACAAGGTTATGAGGGTAGTGTTTACCTACCTATGGATCAGAGCGAGGGACTCTCTGGACTTTGTCTGGTCCCAGCCGAAGGTGAGAGAGAAGCGTCTGGCCAGCTCCTTGATGCTGCTGAATGTTTGGACACCTGAGCTACAGGTGACTCCACTGTCCTGCTCCTGCTTCAGACGCAGGAACAACTGAGTACAAAGTGACGGAGACATCACTGATCAACTTGGTCACAGTTTCGTTCAATTCATTTCAGCTGAATCTAACTCAAAGTGTACTTTACTCAATTTAATTCAGTTCAGATAAGCTCAGTTTAAATCAAATCCAACTAAAATCCGATCAGCTCAATTCAATCTAACTCAGTTCTCGCCCTCATTTAGACCTGAATGATATTTGCCATCCATTAGCCAGCCAACTAAAGGACAACACATACCCATAGACTGCAGAGCTGTGTGAGGCCAAAAAAGAGCAATGAGTGCATCCCCTACAAGCCACCCCTCCCTCTGTGGGATCTACCATTAAGCCTTACCCAGGCCTTTACAATTAGTCTGTATTGGTGTCATTTAAAAACTTCACCATGTGAAGAATACATTTTATGGATAATAAAAAATATTAAACGTGAACATCTAAAACCTAGAGGCCTGGATAGTGCCAAAATGTCACACATTTCCCAATTTAAATTATTTTGGATACAGATTTAAAATGCATGCAAAATATCCTTCTCCCAATGGATTTCATTTGAGGAAGATGCCAAAAATATATTCTAACCTTTCTGGATTACAACCAAATTATGATAAGTGATAATACGTATTGGATCACTAAAAAATGCAACTTTTACATTACTGAGTAGTTTACCAATAAAATGGTCTGATGGTGAAGTGGACATACTCTGTATTCATATTGCAAAATTACCAAACTGCAATACATTTTAATACAAAGTTAGCAAAAATCAATAATCCCTTGCTACCAGGGAAAGATCACCCTGGTTAACTCTTTAGTCATATCCCAGTTGACCTATTTGCTTATTTGTACAAAAAATAAAAAACATTTTATTTGGAACGGTAAGCCAGACAACATTAAACGAGCCTATTTATATAATGAATGTGAATTCAGATGGCAGAAATTATTCAATATTAAAGCATTAGACCTCTCACTAAAGGCTTCAGTCATACAAAAGATATACTTAAATCCAAACTGGTTCTCTGGCAGATTAGTAAGAATGGCTGACCTAGTGTTCACGAATGTAATCTGAAGAAAGGGGAAAAGACCAATCTCACTTTTGGGTTATTTGAAAATGTAAATGTCAAAAATGTAGCTATTTTTTAAAACAAGCCATAGAAAGTAGGTTGCAATTTCAGTTTAATCCACCAGAAAAGACAGAAAAATAACAAATATTATACATATTTGTAGATATATATTTTTATCAATTAGCATATATATTTTTGGAAGAAAGAAAATGCAGTATAATCTTTGTAAATGATAAATAGGACTGGTGGAGCTACTTTTAAGAATCTCAAATATAAAACTTTGGATTTGTTTAACACTTTTTTTTGTTACTACATGATTCCATATGTGTTATTTCATAGTTTTGATATCATCACTATTATTCTACAATGTAGAAAATGTGTGTCCAAACTTTTGCCTGGCACTGTATGTATGTATGCCTTTTGGGGGGGGGGGGGATTGTTGGAATGCGCCATGGAGGGTAAAGGGAAGGGTGAAACATGATGTAAAAAAAGAAAAAAGGTGAAGGGGTAGAGGTAGAGGGAGGACAACCCTGGCCAACCTGTTGCAGACAGAGCACCAGCGTGCGAGCACTCTCTATCTTATCCATCTGCCGCGTTCTGCTCAGAGTCTCCTTAATGATGTCACCAAAGTTATTATAATACTGCAGAGAGAGAGAGAGACAGAATATCAGTGGTGAGGAGACAGTCATATCAGAGCCTTTCATGTGGCGTCTGGCCTCTTCCCCCTCGCCCCCTTCACTACAGATAGCTGTATCACTGCGTGTGTGCATAAGTGTGTGCTTTATGCTGCTTGTCCCGCTCGGAGAGAATGTTGATGACCTCACATTCCCTAAAATGCTGAAGTGCCCCACACAAAACATACAACTGAATATTCATACCTGTGTGAGAATTCTGATACACTGTTCTAATGTACTGCTCCTACAGTCGTGAGGATGAGGAGGGGTCCTATCCAATATAACCCTAAATCTAGGTTTCCGGTGCGGTATAAATGTTCTACCTTGACATTTTGTTCTACCCAAGTAGAAAACATGCAGTGTCTTCAGAAAGTATTCACGCCCCTTGACTTTTTCCACATTGAGATTTTTTGTCACTGGTCTACACACAATACCCCATAATGTCAAAGTGGAATCATGTTTTATTTTTAGAAATGAATTCAATAATGAAAACCTGAAATGTCTTGAGTTAATAAGTATTCAACCCCTTTATTATGTCAAGCCTAAATAAGTTCAGGAGGAAAAACATGCTTAACAAGTCTCATAATAAATTGCATGGACTCACGCTGTGTGCAATAATAGTGTTTAACATGATTTTTGAATGACTACCTCACACATAGAGATAATTGTAACGTCCCTCAATTTCAACCACAAAGACCAGGGAGGTTTTCAAATGTTTTGCAAAGGGCACCTATTGGTAGATGAGTAAAACTGAATATCTCTTTGAGTAATCAATACACCCAGCCACCTTTCAACAGGACAATAACCTAAAGCACAAGGCTAGACTGGAGTTGATTACTAAGAAGAGTGATTGTTTCTGATTCGCTTGAAAATCTATGGTAAGACTTGAAAATTGTCGTCTAGCAATGATCAACAACCAATTTGACAGAGCTTTAAGAATTTGGAAAATTATGGAAATATTGTACAACCCAGGTATACAAAGCTCACAGGTGATTTTATCATGTATTGACTCAGGGGTGTGAATACTTATGTAAATTAGCTATTTCAGTATTTAATTTTCAATACATTTGCAAAAATGTCTAAACATTTTTCTACTTCATCATTATGGGGTATTGTGTGTAGAAGGGTGAGAAAAAAATATGATATTTAATCCGTTTTGAATTCCAGTTGTAACAACAAAATGTGGAATAAGTCAAGGGGTATGAATACTTTCTGAATACACTGTATATGTATATTGTATGCAGAAATTACTTTGTGATAGTAGCATTACCTTCATGTAATACTTGAAGAGATCAGCAGCCATACTCATCTCCAGCACCCCGTGTACTATGAGTTTACAGTAGCCTGCCAATAAGCTCCTACGTCTGTGGAGCTCCTCCAACCTCCCCTCACCAGACTCTACATCACTACCTGAGAGAGAGAGACATGCAGAATGAGTAAGGGGAAGAAAAGGATGAACGAGAGGAAAAGCAAAAAAAGAGAGAAAAGAAAGAAAGGGGGGGAATGAGAGACAGATGAGAGGGAAAGAGTGGTTCAGTTAAGTTTCAGGACAATGGGTTTAACAGGTGGAAATAAGTGACAACACGCAACTATAGTTATGACACCATGTGGGTTCAATCTTTCACAGAGCCAATAAAACACTCTCAGAGGTAAACCAAAGTTAATGCTATTTTCTCACGGAAAAACCATTGCCCTTATTTCATAACTTAATGCCTTTGCCCCGAGACTGATCTCCAATCCAACATCTAATAGAAAACAGTGTCTATACTATAATGGCCACGAAGTAAATCAAATAACACAATAGATCTTTATTACATGTTCCAAACCAATAGTCCCATATTGCATTTGTTTGAACATATGAGAAATTCCTTCCTGTGCGCATATTGACTTATCTGGACTATCCGTGTGAGGACGCAATATGTTTCACATGAGAAAGGCTGTCGTCAAGTACCATTGATTATGAATGCCTCCTCTTGACCATCAATACTCAACACACAGTAAATGGCCCGCACAAAATACATTCTCGGAGAATAAAGCAGTGCATACGGTTTCTATCGATCCAGTTTCCCTTTTGTTTAAATATAGCCATTTTTTTAAATTGAACTTATCCCACTGTGGAACCTGTAAAAATATATTCAAACGCTATACAAAGGATCCATAGACACGTCACCTAACAAATACTTATGATCTCTTGGACTAACAACACACTGTATAATGAGTCTGTGTAGCACTAGTATTAGTGGCTTTCCTACGGGATTTGAAGTCGACTGTTAGGTCAGGTTTGAGGAGTAGAATATGAAGTGATTTATAGCCTAGGAGCACCTCCGTGTAGATCCATTAGCTACGACTGCGGCTGTGAATTTAATATCTGAATGTATTATCATGATTAACTTGTAACAGAAACAGGGAGTGAACTGTAAACCTGTGACATACTGTACATCTGTACCAATCCTACCGTCTGACAAAGAAAAACAGTGCCATCTGCTGGGGAACGGTACAAGTGTGTAAGACACACAGGACGAAACAAAGAGACAGAGGTGCTATTTTCTCTAGCCTCATCTAGTCTTATGGATATAATTTTGATCATTGCACTCTACCCTGACTTAATACATTCCTGCAAACTTTTGACAAACTCCTATTGATCTCCGGTCAAGTTTGGGGAGAAGGGGTGAGCAAGTCAGGTAGAGGTATGGTAAGATGGGGGTGCATTAGGCTCGCTCTCCATCTCTAATAAAGAAACTACAGTAATCAGAAGTAGAGTTGTCAATGGTCTCACCCCTGCTGTGGCTGTCGTACTCTGCTCCAGTGAAGACGTGCTCCAGAATGAAGGCGAGCAGCGCCCTCTGAAGTTTCGGGTCGGGAGTGTAGAGCAGGGGGCCGTAAGACGAGGGATCCCACACTTGCAACTGGTAGTTGTGGGCCGTCAGGACATCACACAGAGACAGGAATGCCTGGGGGGGGGGAGAAAGTGGGAGAGGGACGGAGAAAAATCATTAAAAAAGGAGAGCGAGACCATCAGAGAGACAGGAGCAAGACAACCTATTAGTTAGTTTCACAGTAAAGAGACAAGTAGCCAACATTCAGAGAACTAAATATATATATATTTTAACTGACTTGTGGCATGGTTGTCAGAGGTGTTTCTGCTTTAGCTAACTCTTTAGTAGTTGTCATGATGAATACTAGCTCACGCTAGTTGTGCCCTTCACAGAGAGAGCAGATGAACCACCCAGTGTCAGTGAGGTTATCATACACAGAGACATACTGTAGATACAAAGGCCTGAGTGGTTGAGGACACAATCAATCACATGACCAGTGATGTAGAATCAATGGTATGTCCAATGGTGTAAGCAGCACATTGTCACACATGCTGGAGCCACCGAAAGGCAGAAACAACAGAGGAAATTATCATATAAATAAATAATGTTTGTTCTTTAAAAAGGCTAATAAAGCACATTTTGACTATAGTACATTTTTACTCATGGGAAGAGATTGCTGATAGTTTATTAGTTTCACTAATTATCAGAATGAGGTATGGGGGGTGGCGGTGTAACAAAATCACTAAGATGTAAACGATAACAGAGTCACTAGGACAGTGGAATAACAAAGATCATAGTTCACTAGTCAATACTGATGCGCAACATACAGCGCGGGTCCATTTAGACAAAATAACATGGAGGCTAGCAGTCCTGTGTTCAGACCCGTTTCATTGAGCCTGCCTTCTGTGCCAGATGGACAGGATTTACACTCTTGGGACTATTCCATTGAATCCAATGCGCCAGTGCAGCTAAAGTATTTAAAGGTTCAGACTCATAGTGCTGCGGTGTGTCCTACCTGCTCCTTCACACTCTGATCGTTGTGGGACAGACAACGTAGACACTTCTCACACAATGCTCTCATCTGACTCCTCTGGGCGACAGCCTTTTCCTGCACACACATACACACACGGTCAGTCATAGCATCCAGCACAACCGTACAGGAAACTAGCTAACTGTAAATAAAGCCGGACTAGCTAACTGTAGGAGGTAATATCAGGTGGTCACCCGCGAGGTCAGGGTCTCTCCGCTGGTGTTGAGGTTCCAGAGGACAGAGTAAGATACACACTGCAGAGCTTCCACTGTCAGCTGAGGGCGGAGAGAGAGGGAGGTCAGAGGTGGTGAGGCATGGTGTTCTCAACTAGGCTGGTGTTTTACACTTCAACCGTACCTGTAAGTGTCAAAAGGTTATGTGATGTCCCATATAGGAAGAGCTCAGGGGTTAGTAGGACGCGACTGGTGTGACGTTATTTGACAGAGGGTGATCATAGCTCAGGGCAGGGTATACTATCTACCTGTGTAGGTAATCCACCATGAATGATCTCCACTGAGAGAAGAGGAAAGACCTGCTCATACAGTCCCCAACGAGACAGGTCCTGGGCACTACAAGAGAGCAGAGCAGGTGTCACACGCGCAGACACGGAACGCAGCCATGATCACCTGCCTGCGTACACAGGCACAAACGCACACATTATCTTACTTGTGGAAAGCAGTGAGTTTCTTCAGTGTGGATAGAATCTCTCCTGTCTTTTCCGCATCAGCAGTGAAGTTGCCATCCTGAGAAGAAAGAGAGAGAGAGGGGGGAGAGGAACATGGCAAACAGATACATAACTCAAATCGCCACTCTGTATTAAAGAAACTGCCTAAAGAAACTGCATATTTTTATGTATGTGTTACACATGGCATCTCTGTGCCTACCTGCAGTGCGTCACCCAGCAGTGCTGCCAGTCTGTCTGCCCAGCATTGGACCACTGCGTCTCTGCCAGGTCGTGCCAGGGGGTGCCAGGCTGTTTCCTCTCCACACAGGCTGAGGTATGAGCGAGCAGCCGCCTCCAGCACCGCAGGGTGAGTGTGGAGCTCCAAAACAGCTCCCATCTCAGCCAGCAGGCCCGACAACGCCTGGAAGGAAGGGGGACGGAGAAATACTCTTTAAAACAGGGTTGTTCTGACATTTTGTTGAATTTTGGTTGTATATGTAAAACATTGGTGATCTCAAACAAATGGTTGGGTCAATAGACCTTCATGGAGGTTGAACTTTAACCCCTGATCAAGGTCTATGGACTAAATATGTTTTGGACCATTGAAAGTACTGTGAATCATACAAGAATGCTGGAGATCTTTTCCTTCTAAAATCTGATTTAATAGTCTCGCCAGCAGAAGGTGCTAACAGCAGTCTGCGAAACAACAGGATTGCAAAGTAATTGCTGAGAAGTACATAGCTCACATGTCCCATACACTAATACAATAATAAATTATTACTAGTCTTGTCATGTATTTCTCACTCATTCATCTCTATGGTATTTGTTTAACATTATCTTGTTACTCATTTACCAAACACTTTTTTCCCCAGACCAACTTACAATAAGTGCATTCAACTAAAGTAGTTAAGACGATAGCATATCACCATCACTGGAATTTTGCATTTGTTGACAACAACTTTTACAAGAACAATGTAAAAGTGCTGATTGGCTATAAAGCACATTTTCTAGTAAGCTGACCTGTGGGAATTCTGCATGAGGCGAGTCTGGGTGTAAGTACTGAGGTATCTTCAAAAGAGATGCCACAGTTTCTGGGCTCCCTGAATACTAGGAATATAATTAGCACAATCATCATATCACAACAATCATCATTATCATTGTTTTGATTAGTCTGCACACCAGTTTGTTCATTGTAGCAAAAGCCATGTTAGTTGTGAGATTGTTAAGACGGAATATAACCGGTCACCTGCTGGATTGTAATGCCCTCTAGTGGCAGTAGCCTTAACATATATTAACTAGCAGGAGGATAAAACGTGTAATATCAATACAATCATTATTATCATTCTCTTAACCTTCATCAGTAGCAGCATTATCATCAATATCATCGTCATCCTTTCTGTCATCACCAGCCCTCCTGCACTGGTGTAATATGTTCCCATGAAAGAGTGTGTTTTACTTAACTAATTAATGTGTGTGTGGGCGCATGTATATGTTCTTACCTTAATCAGCAACTGTGGCAGTACCTTGAGGAAGTGTTCAGTGAGTCTGCCACAGTCATCTACCGGAGATTTTTTTTCTCTGGCACTTACCACCTGTCAAAAACAGTGTGACATTTACAATATTTGAAAAAATATATATATATATATTTATTACTATTATTAACCCATCCACACACTATTATTATTACTAATACTGCATACACTACTGTTCAAACGTTTGGGGTCACTTAGAAATGTCCTTGTTTTTGAAAGAAAAGCAACATTTTCGTCCATTAAAATAACATCAAATTGATCAGAAATACAGTGTAGACATTGTTAATGTTGTAAATGACTATTGTAGCTGGAAACAGCTGATTTTTAATGGAATATCTACATAGGTGTACAGAGGCCCATTATCAGCAACCATCACTCCTGTGTTCCAATGGCACGTAGTGTTAGCTAATCCAATGTTATCATTTTAAAAAGGCTAATTGATCATTAGAAAACCCTTTTGCAATTATGTTAGCACAGCTGAAAACAATAAAACTGGCCTTCTTTAGACGAGTTGAGTATCTCGTCAGTCTATTCTTGTTCTGAGAAATGAAGGCTATTCCATGCGAGAAATTGCCAAGAAACTGTAGATCTGGTACAACGCTGTGTACTACTCCCTTCACAGAACAGCGCAAACTGGCTCTAACCAGAATAGAAAGAGGAGTGGGAGGCCCTGATGCACAACTGAGCAAGAGGACAAGTACATTCGAGTGTCTAGTTTGAGAAACAGACGCCTCACAAGTCCTCAACTGGCAGCTTCATTAAATAGTACCCGCAACACACCAGTCTCAACGTCAACAGTGAAGAGGCGACTCCGGGATGCTGGCCATCTAGGCAGAGTTCCTCTGTCTAGTGTCTGTGTTCTTTTCCCCCCCATCTTAATCTTTTATTTTTATTGGCCAGTCTGAGATACGGCTTTTACTTTGCAACTCTGCCTAGAAGGCCAGCATCCCGGAGTCGCCTCTTCACTGTCGATGTTGACTGTTGTTTTGCAGTCCCACATACCAGTCAAAAGTTTGGACACACCTACTCATTCCAGGGTTTTCCTTTATTTTTTACATTGTAGAATAATAGTAAAGATATCAAAACTAAGAAATAACACATGGAATCATGTAGTAACCCCAAAAAAAGTGATAAACAAATCCAAATATATTTTAGACTTCAGATTCTTCAAAGTAGCCACCCTTTTCCTTGATAACAGCTTTACACACTCTTGGCATTCTCTCAACCATGAGGTAGTCATCTGGAATGCATTTCAATTAATAGGTGTACCTTGTTAAAAACTTATTACTGCTGAGATCCCGTTAACGGGATCGACTTGACAACAGCCAGTGAAAGTGCAGGGCGCCAAATTCAAACAGAAATCTCAATTAAAATTCCTCAAACATACAAGTATTTTAAAGATACACTTGTTGTTAATCCCACCAGTGTCCGATTTCAAAAAGGCTTTACGACGAAAGCACACCATCTGATTATGTTAGGTCAGTACCTAGTCACAGAAAAACACAGCCATTTTTCCAGCCAAAGAGAGGAGTCACAAAAAGCAGAAATAGAGATAAAATTAATCATTAACCTTTGATGATCTTCATCAGATGACACTCATAGGACTTCATGTTACACAATACATGTATGTTTTGTTCGATAAAGTTCATATTTATATCCAAAAATCTTAGATTACACTGGCGTGTTATGTTCAGTAATGTTTTGCCTCCAAAACATCCGGTGATTTTGCAGAGAGCAACATCAATTTACAGAAATACTCATAATAAACATTGATAAAAGATACAAGTGTTTTACATGGAACTTTAGATAAACTTCTCCTTAATGCAACCGCTGTGTCAGATTTAAAAAAAAACTTTACGGAAAAAGCACACAATGCAATAATCTGAGTACGGCGCTCAGACACAAAAACAAGCCATACAGGTACCCGCCATGTTGTGGAGTCAACAGAAGTCAGAAATAGCATTATAAATATTCACTTACCTTTGATGGTCTTCATCAGAATGTACTCCCAGGAATCCCAGTTCCACAATAAATGTTTGTTTTGTTCGATAAAGTCCATAATTTATGTCCAAATACCTCCTTTTTGTTTGCGCGTTTAGTTCAAAAATCCAAATTCAAAAAATTCCATTACAGTTCGTAGAAACATGTCAAACGATGTATAGAATCAATCTTTAGGATGTTTTTAACATAAATCTTCAATAATGTTTCAACCGGAGAATTCCTTTGTCTGTAGAAATGCAATGGAACGCAGCTAACTCTCACACGGGCGCGCCTGAGTGAGCTCGTGGCCTTCTGGCAGACCACTTAAATCAGCTCTTATTCCCTCATCCTCACAGTAGAAGCCTGAAACAAGGTTCTAAAGACTCTTGACATCTAGTGGAAGCCTTAGGAAGTGCAATATGACCCCATAGACACTGTATATTAGATAGGCAAACCTACAAACCTCAGATTTCCCACTTCCTGGTTGGATTTTCTCAGGTTTTTGCCTGCCATATGAGTTCTGTTAAACTCACAGACATCATTCAAACAGTTTTAGAAACGTCAGAGTGTTTTCTATCCAAATCTACTTTCTGTAAATGTGTTAATAATAATAAAATATTTTATAGTATTAGGAAATAAATCCTTACAGTTAATATCATTCAGTGGAAATTGAAAAAAACTTTAGCTTGAAATATGTTGCTTCCTCTTTCAAAATCTAATTTGGTGAATCATGGATGACTCCATAATTTGTAACGCATTTCTGTAAATTCGTTTTGGTAGCATTTATATATTGAAGATTCAATAAAAATATTTTTCACCATTTTCCATCCAATTCACTTCATTTTTGTAATACATTACACTTTATCGTTCTTGAGTAAGTACCTCCAATTCTTGTTGGTATTTCGCTAACCTATTTTATGCCTCTATAGTACAGTTTCCATTACCATCTAACTGCACTGTTATTTCCTTTATTAGTCTAATCTCTGTTGACCTAAACTGCTTTTATTTGAATGAGTATTGTATTGAATGACCTCTAAAAGTACATTTAAAAGTGTCCCATACAATAAGGGGATCTGTTGTGCAGAAAAAAAGTAAATTCTGAATTATTTTGTCTTAGTTAAGAACAAATTATCATCCAAAAGGCTTTGATTCAATTTCCAATATTCCAGTCCACGTGGTAATTCTGTAAAAGTTACAGTGGGGAGAACAAGTATTTGATACACTGCCGATTTTGCAAATTTTCCTACTTACAAAGCATGTAGAGGTCTGAGAGACGGAATCTAAAACAATAATCTAGAAAATCACATTGTATGATTTTTAAGTAATTAATATGCATTTTATTGCATGACATAAGTATTTGATCACCTACCAACCAGTAAGAATTCCGGCTCTCACAGACCTGTTAGTTTTTCTTTAAGAAGCCCTCCTGTTCTCCACTCATTACCTGTATTAACTGCACCTGTTTGAACTCGTTACCTGTATAAAAGACACCTGTCCACACACTCAATCAAACAGACTCCAACCTCTCCACAATGGCCAAGACCAGAGAGCTGTGTAAGGACATCAGGGATARAATTGTAGACCTGCACAAGGCTGGGATGGGCTACAGGACAATAGGCAAGCAGCTTGGTGAGAAGGCAACAACTGTTGGCGCAATTATTAGAAAATGGAAGAAGTTCAAGAGGACGGTCAATCACCCTCGGTCTGGGGCTCCATGCAAGATCTCACCTCGTGGGGCATCAATGATCATGAGGAAGGTGAGGGATCAGCCCTGAACTACACGGCAGGACCTGGTCAATGACCTGAAGAGAGCTGGGACCACAGTCTCAAAGAAAACCATTAGTAACACACTACGCCGTCATGGATTAAAATCCATACATACAATGTGATTTTCTAGATTTTTGTTTTAGATTCCGTCTCTCACAGTTGAAGTGTACCTATGATAAAAATGACAGACCTCTACATGCTTTGTAAGTAGGAAAACCTGCAAAATCGGCAGTGTGTCAAATACTTGTTCTCCCCACTGTATATGGAGGCCAATTAGATGGTGGTCCGATCGCATTTGGTCTTCTATTAATATTTTTTTTTTTTGATGCCAGCAAGAATGAGACCAGGAAGTAATCAAGACGGCTAATGTCAAGCCCTGTCTCTTATACACATCTAGATGTGTATAAGAGACAGATCTATGAGTGTGCTTTTTAAGATAACTAACCAAAAATGGAAAACATTCAGAAAAAAACAAAACAATAATAGATCATATTAATACAAATAATAACAGCCCAATATATAAAAACACGCATATTTAGAATGTCCTAGCAAGGCTATAAGCATGTCGGCCCAGCCTGGTCAGTTCATTGGATCCAATTGTTTGACTTTTTGGGGGAAAACATGAATAGAAATCAACCTGAAGTCAGAAGTTTACATTCACTTATGTTGGAGTCATGAAAACTATTTTTTCAACCACTCCACAAATTTCTTGTTAACAAACTATAGTTTTGGCAAGATGGTTAGGACATCTACTTTGTGCATGACACAAGTCATTTTTCACAGACAGATTATTTCACTGTATCACAATTCCAGTGGGTCAGAAGTTTATATACACTACGTTGACTGTGCCTTTAAACAACAATTCCAGAAAATGATGTCATGGCTTTAGAAGCTTCTGATGGGCTAATTGACATAATTTGAGTCAATTGGAGGTATTTCAAGGCCTACCTTCAAACTCAGTGCCTCTTTGCTTGACATCATGGGAAAATCAAAAGAAATCAGCCAAGACCTCAGAAAAACTATTGTAGACCTCCACAAGTCTGGTTCCACCTTGGGAGCAATTTCCAAACGCCTGAAGGTACCACGTTAATTTTTACAAACAATAGTACGCAAGTATAAACACTATGCGACCACGAAGCCGACATACCGCTCAGGAAGGAGACGCGTTCTGTCTCCTAGAGATGAACATACTTTAATGCCAAAAAGTGCAAATCAATCGCAGAACAGCAGCAAAGGACCTTGTGAAGATGCTGGAGGAAACAGGTACAAAAGTATCTATATCCACAGTGAAACGAGTCCTATATCGACATAACCTGAAAGGCCACTCAGCAAGGAAGAAGCCACTGCTCCAAAACCGCCATTAAAAAACCATACTACTGTTTGCAACTGCACATCGGGACAAAGACCATTCTTTTTGGAGAAATGTCCTCTGGTCTGATGAAACAAAAATAGAACTGTTTGTCCATAATGACCATCGTTATGTTTGGAAGCCAAAGAACACCATCCCAACCGTGAAGCACGGGGGTGGCAGCATCATGTTGTGGGGGTGCTTTGCTGTAGGAGGGACTGGTGCACTTCACAAAATAGATGGCATCGTGAGAAAGGAAAATTATGTGGATATATTGAAGCAACATCTCAAGACACCAGTCAGGAGGTTAAAGCTTGGTCGCAAATGGTTCTTCCAAATGGACAATGACCCCAAGCATACTTCCAAAGTTGTGGTAAAATGGCTTAAGGACAACAAAGTCAAGGTATTTGAGTGGCCATCACAAAACCCTGACCTCAAACCTCAATCCTGGGCAGAACTGAAAAAGCGTTTGTGAGCAAGGAGGCCTACAAACCTGACTCAGTTACACCAGCTCTGTCAGGAGGAATGGGCAAGAATTCACCCAACCTATTGTGGGAAGCTTGTGGAAGGCTACCCGAAATGTTTGACCCAAGTTAAACAATTTAAAGGCAATGGTACCAAATACTAATTGAGTGTATGTAAACTTCTGACCCGCTGGGAATGTGATGATTTTTTGGGGATTTTTTTATAAATCGTTCTCTACTATTATTCTGACATTTCACATTCTTAAAATAAAGTGGGGATCCTAACTGACCTAAGACAGGGAATTTTTACTAGAATTAAATGTCAGGAATTGTGAAAAACTGAGTTTAAATGTATTTGGCTTAGGTGTATGTAAACTTCAACCGTATATATATATCTATCCAGACCAGTTCTTTATGTCTTTTACATGCAAGACATATTTCATATAGTCCTCATTATATCCTGTTTTATTCTGACAGAAAAGCAAGGAAAAAGTAACACAGATGCTAATGACTGCCAGCAAAAATGTGTTTTAGGTATTCCTTTATGGGTAGTGTGATGACTAAGTTCAACTTAGAATCGACTCGGACATAGCCATGGCACGATAGCCAAGAATACATGTACCACTAAAAATCCAGAGCGAGTAATCCTGTAAAACCAACCCTCTCTCCAACCACACACACCTTTTGTTTTTACCCCAGGGTCGTTGCTCTATCACTTTGGCTGTTTTACACCTAGACCTAAATCATTAGGATCATTAGAATATAAAAAGGTAGTGTAAATAGCTTATATAGAAATATGTAATATACCTCTCGCTTAGAGAAGTGCTTCCATAAGACAGTTACTGTGTTGGTTCTACCGTTAACTTTAATCCGTTTATCCCAGTGTTAACCAGCCCGCCACACACTAAAGACAACAACCCTGTTGACAATACGTAATCCATTTGCCGGTGTGTATCCGAACAATAACATGTCCTTTACATTTTAATATTGAGATACATTTGTTAAATGTAAAAGGATAATGACACCAATTATTTTAGGATTGTATAGGCCTACTCCAATAGACAACCTAGGCAGGTTTTTATTTATACAATCCTTTTTCCTAGATTTTAAATATATTTGCCATTGCAATCTGTACAATATAAAATCATGTAAGCGTTGAATTTTAAGTGATACTCATTCTTGAATATCATTCCAGAAAGGATTTGTAAGAAAGCAATAAAACAGGAGTTGTGTTACATAAATGTATTTCTGTTCAACGAAAAATGCCAAAATATATATAAACTCAGCAAAAAAAGAAACGTCCCTTTTTCCAGGACCCTGTCTTTCAAATATAATTTGTAAAAATCCAAATAACTCCACAAATCTTCATTGTAAAGGGTTTAAACACTGTTTCCCATGCTTGTTCAATGAACCATAAACAATTAATGTACATGCACCTGTGGAACGGTTGTTAAGACACTAACAGCTTACAGATCGTAGGCAATTAAGGTCACAGTTATGAAAACTTAGGACACTAAAGAGGCCTTTCTACCGACTCTAAAAAACACCAAAAGAAAGATGCCACGGGTCCCTGCTCATCTGCTTAAACGTGCCTTAGGCATGCTCCAAGGAGGCATGAGGACTGCAGATGTGGCCAGGGCAATACATTGCAATGTCTGTACTGTGAGACGTCTAAGACAGGGAGACAGGACGGACAGCTGATCGTCCTCGCAGTGGCAGACCACGTGTAACACCTGCACAGGATCGTTACATCCGAACATCACACCTGCTGGGCAGGTACAGGATGGCAACAACAACTGCCCGACTTACACCAGGAACGCACAATCCCTCCATCAGTGCTCAGACTGTACGCAATAAGCTGAGAGAGGATGGACTGAGGGCTTGTAGGCCTGTTGTAAGGCAGGTCCTCACCAGGCATCACCGGCAACAACGTTGCCTATCGGCACAAACCCACCGTGGCTGGACCAGACAGGACTGGCAAAAAATGTTTTCACTGACGAGTCGCGGATTTGTCACACCAGAGGTGATGGTTGGATTTGCGTTTATCGTCGAAGGAATGAGCGTTACACCGAGGCCTGTACTCTGGAGCGGGATCGATTTGGAGGTGGAGGGTCCGTCATGGTCTGGGGCGGTGTGTCACAGCAACAGCATCAGCTTGTTGTCATTGCAGGCAATCTCAACGCTGTGCGTTACAGGGAAGACATCCTCCCCCCTCATGTGGTACCTTTCCTGCAGGCTCATCCTGACATGGCCCTCCAGCATGACAATGCCACCAGTCATACAGCTCGTTCTGTGCATATTTTCCTGCAAGACAGGAATGTCAATGTTCTGCCATGGCCAGCGAAGAGCCCGGATCTCAATCCCATTGAGCACGTCTAGGACCTGTTGGATCAGAGGGTGAGGGCTAGAGCCATTCCCCCCCAGAAATGTCCGGGAACTTGCAGGTGCCTTGGTGGAAGAGTGGGGTAACATCTCACAGCAAGAACTGGCAAATCTGGTGCAGTCCATGAGGAGGAGATGCACTGCAGTACTTAATGCAGCTGGTGGCCACACCAGATACTGACTGTTACTTTGATTTTGACCCCCCCTTTGTTCAGGGACACATTATTCCATTTCTGTTAGTCACAGGTCTGTGGAACTTGTTCAGTTTATGTCTCAGTTGTTGAATCTTGTTATGTTCTTACAAATATTTACACATGTTAAGTTTGCTGAAAATAAATGCAGTTAACAGTGATCAGACGTTTCTTTTTTTTGCTGAGTTTATATTTTAAGGCCAAAAACATAAATCACAATCAACAACTGGAGTTCAATCACAGATACAACTAAAAGCAGGGGTTTCATCCAGCATTTACCTATCCAATCATGTGAAAGAAGCATTTTCAAACAGGGCAGTTCTACGCTGCGGTCTGACTCCCTAATCTTCTCCCCGAAGAGTGCACTTACTCAAAGCGTTGGGTTGGAGGTGTAATAAATATGGTATACACTCTATTACCAATCCAATGTTCTTAAATCCTTGTGGGGGAGTAAACGAGTCCATACGCCAGGGAGAATGGGTGATAATGGTAATTGCGCTTCAGCCTCTCCAACCACTGACCTTCTTGCATGTGCTCCTTCCCGCCAGCAGGGGTCCCTCTACAGCCTGACGCACTGATGCCACCAATAACTCTACAACCAGAGACTGCTCTCCAGCACTCAGATCTGAGGACACACACATCATATGATATGATGCACACATAGAAACAAACACACAAATGCATGTTACAGGACAGACAGCTTTTGCACAATGCATACACCCTCTGGTGCTATTGCTCTGTCACTTAGCATAGGCTAGTTTAGCTGGGGTTTAGAACAAACATGAAACCGTTGCTAGTTTAGCGCTCAGTTGTGCGTTAGGTTAAACGTGATTGCACGGTAAAACTCCCTTTGAAGGCTAAACCTGAACTAACCAAGGAGAGAGCAATAGACCCCATTTATCCAAAACAGCACTATTCCCTGGCTGATGTTCCATATTAGCTATATTCCATATTAGGGTGCCATTCTGGACACCATCCCTGTTTTTCCCAGTTCTAAATCAGATGCTGATGTCATGTGGCTCAGAGTGTGGGTGTAAGCAAAGAACTACAGGGGTGTTGACATAGATGATAGGAGCACAACATACAGTCATTGGAGTACACACACATTGTTAAACATGTAGGCTTGAAAATCTAATTAAAATAAATGTATAACGTAATTACTTTTAGAAACACTTTTAGAAATTATTGTTTAATAACTAGTATAAGATGTCAATAAGTGTGTATATATTTTTTTTTTAAGAAAAAAAAAAGGAAATAATTAATTTACAGTTTACAGGACAGGACTCTTATTATGAAGGATTCCCAAAAAATCGTGCCCCGGAAGTGCTTCAGATTCAAAACAAGAGGATGGCGGGGCAAGCGAAGCCTGGCAAAGATTTTAGACGAAGGGACGAGAGGTCGGAAATGGCGGTGAATAGTGCGGACGAAATGGAGAAAAGGTTAGTGAAGCAACAGCTGAATAGCCGCACCAAAACGTACAATATCAAAAGTCAAGCCAAGCTATTGTTTATAGGGAAAATATGAGCATTTCAGTTGGAACTTAATTTAGACAAAGAAAATGGCTCAACAGAATGAAACAAAACACTTATGAACTAGTTGAAAGTTTTGAACAGGCTATATCGCAGCAATTACCAACAAAAGGCTAGTGCCTACCTGAATAGCGAGTTGCACACAGTAGTCTGCATTTGGCAACGCCAACATTCTTCTCAGACATTCCCCTTGTAGACGTTTCACTATAGGCATACCACTGAGTTTCTAAACCATACTGTACTGTTTTGGCCATACTCTTTTTCCTCTCATTTTTGTTTACGTCAAGGAAAGATGCCTCCATCTTCGCAATCAACAGTTGCCAAGGCCAAGGCTCCTCTCTCACTTTCCTCAGCAGCAGCATGTCAGGCAGCGCAAAAGGAGTGAGAGAATGGTGGTGTATGATAGGTAGCCAAATCTGGGATTTATTTTGACCAACTACAATTTTATTTATCGACTTTTCATTATAATGTTTGCGGCCAAAAGCCGGCTATTACCGGCTAACGGAAACCCTGACACGCACTGACCTGCATCCTGAGTGGAGGGGTCCTGTAGCAGTAATGAGGTAAGAGATGACCAGTCCTTCAGCATGGCACCAGCACAGTCCCACAGACTGTCCACCAGGTATACTACATGCTGATGGAGCTAGAAAGAGAATACACACATTCACTGTCCACCTGTGCTGATGTACAAACAGAATACATACCAACACACAGGCACTTTCTCTTACCTCACTGTCCTGGTAGAAGTGCAGCAGAGCCCTCACTCTGGCTGTCGTCAGCTGTGTGTGTGTGTCCTGCTCACTCGCCCCCTCTCTGAGGTCAGGTGCCTGAGTAGGGGAGCTGAGCAGTCTGACAGCAGAGATGAGAATGTCACCAGTGACTCTGGCCCCCATTCACTTACTCTCACTATTATAGATACCCCAGCTAATGTATATGGTCTATGGCCAACCCACTGTACTGACCGTGTGTAGAGCAGCTCTCCTGCGGCGGTAGCCAGAGGGCGATGTGAGGAGAACACCAACTGGAACAGCTGCTTATAGTCCTCAGGATTAATAACCTCCTCAGCTGACCTGAGAGGTAGGAGGGGGTGGAAAGAGAAAGAAAAGAGGGGCCGATGGCCAAAGAGAGAGGGGGAAGTTGATTAAGTATTTTAGAATGGATGTCATATTAGCACCTTTATCCTCAAACTTTTGGTGATGTAACAATACGAGAGCGCCTCCGACAATTCCCCGTGAAATGACCCGCTGCAAACAAGCAGCGAATTGAACCGTCATTTTGACCGAGTGGCATTCGTGATCATGTGTATCCAAGTCTCTGTGTTGTGGTGTCAACAAATGTCATATTCACTTTCACTAGACAATTTGAAAGCGTTCAGAAATGAACGGCGCAACTCAAAAGCATCCGTTATAACCTAACAACAGAGGAGATTCTGGGCGCTCTCTGAATGTTCAGACAGAAACATCATCCGTTGACCTACAACAGCAAAACCCAATAAATACTGTATATGTCTCTGGATAGTGTGTGTGCGTGCGTGTGTGTGCGTGCGTGCGTGCGTGCCTTCGACAAGGACTCACTGGGAGATGAGTGTGAGTAGTCTCAGGGTCTGTACTGCCACCTCGTGGTCCTTGTCCAGAGTCATAGAGATCATCCTGTCCTGTAGAGAGCAGATAGTAAATAGTTAAAAGGGGCAATCTGCATTTGAAATGATAACGGAGCCTCTGTTTTAGAATAAATCTGACACACACACACAGTACCAGTCAAAAGTTTGGACACACCTAAAAATTCCAGGGTTTTTCTTTATTTTGACTATTTTCTACATTGTAGAATAGTGAAAACATCAACACTATGATATAACACATATGAAATAATGTAGTAAAGAAAATAGTGTTAAACAAATCAAAATATATTTTAGATTTTAGATTCTTCAAAGACGCCACCCTTATCCTTGATGACAGCTTTGCACACTCTTGGTCTTGTCAACCAGCTTCATTTTATTTTTTACATTTTATTCAACCTTTATTTAACCAGGTAGGCCAGTTGAGAACAAGTTCTCATTTACAACTGCGACCTGGCCAAGATAAAGCAAAGCAGTGCGACAAAAACAACAGTTACACAAACAAACGTACAGTCAATAACACAATAGACAAAAATCTATGTACAGTATGTGCAAACGTAGAAGAGTAGGGAGGTAAGGCAATAAATAGGCCTTTTTTTTTACCCCCTTTTTCTCCCCAATTTCGTGGTATCCAATTGTTAGTAGTTACTGTCTTGTCTCATCGCTACAACTCCTACCCGGACTCGGGAGAGTCGAAGGTCGAGAGCCATGCGTCCTCCGAAACACAACCCAACCAGCTTAACACAGCGCGCATCCAACCCAGCCGCACCAATGTGTCGGAGGAAACACTGTACACCTGGTGACCTGGTCAGCGTACACTGCGCCCGACCCGCCACAGGAGTCGCTAGTGCGTGATGAGACAAGGATATCCCTGCCGGCCAAACCCTCACTAACCTGGACGACGCTAGGCCAATTGTGCGCCGCCCCATGGGCCTCCCGGTCGCGGCCGGCTGTGACAGAGCCTGGGTTCAAACCCAGAGTCTCTGGTGGGACAGCTAGCACTGCAAAGGAGTGCCTTAGACCACTGCGCCACCCGGGAGGCCCCAAATAGGTCTTTAAAAAAATATTTATTTCACCTTTATTTAACCAGGTAAGCTAGTTGAGAACAAGTTCTCGTTTACATTTGCAACGTGGCCAAGATAAAGCAAAGCAGTGCGACACAAACAACAACACAGAGTTACACATGGAATAAATAAGCGTACAGTCAATAACACAATAGAAGAAAAAAAAAGGTAAAAAAAGTCTATATTACAGTTTGTGCAAAAGGCGTGAGGAGGTAAGGCAATAAATAGGTCATAATAGCGAAGTAATTACAATTTAGCAAATGAACACTGGAGTGATAGATGAGCAGATGATGTGCAAGTAGTATGGAGGAGGAGGTGTGATGGTGTGGGGGTGTTTTGTTGGTGACACTGTCAGTGATTTATTTAGAATTCAAGGCACACTTAACCAGCAAGGCTACCACAGCATTCTGCAGCGATATGCCATCCCATCTGGTTTGCACCTAGTATCATTTGTTTTTCAACAGGCCAATGACTCAACACACCTCCAGGCTGTGTAGGGGCTACTAGACCAAGAAGGAGAGTGATGGAGTGCTGCATCAGACCTCCACAATCACCCAACCTCAACCCAATTGAGATGGTTTGGGATGAATTGGACTGCAGAGTGAAAGAAAAGCAGCCAACAAGTGCTCAGCATATGTGGGAACTCCTTCAAGACTGTTGGAAAAGCATTCCCAGGTGGAGCTGGTTGAGTGAATGCCAAGAGTGTGCAAAGCTGTCATCAAGGCAAAGGGTGGCTACTTTGAAGAATCTAAAACACTGTTCCTAGGCCGTCATTGAAAATAATAATTTGTTCTTAACTGACTTGCCTGGTAAAGTAAAGGTAAAATAAAAAAGTTATTTGTTTCTAGCCATTTTGAGCATATAATCAACCCACAAATGCTGATGTCCAGAAACTCAACTGGTCTAAAGAAGGCCAGTTTTATTGCTTCTTTAATCAGAACAACAGTTTTCAGCTGTGCTAACATAATTGCAAAAGAGTTTTGTAATGATCAATTAGCCTTTTAAAATGATAAACTTGGATTAGCTAACACAACGTGCCATTGGAACACAGGAGTGATGGTTGCTGATAACGGGCCTCTGTATGCCTATGTCAATATTCCATAAAGAAAAGCTGCCGTTTCCAGCTACAATAATCATTTACAACATTAACTTCTTGTGGGCAGGGGCCAGCATTTTCACTTTCGGAAAAATAGCATGCAAAAATTCAACTGCCTGCTACTCATCCCCAGAATATAAGATATGCATATTATTAGTAGATTTGGATAGAAAACACTCTGAAGTTTCTAAAACTGTTTGAATCATACCTGTGAGAATAACAGAACTTATGTAGCAGGCAAAACCCTGAGGACAAACCATTCAGAATTTGTATTTTTTTTATGTCACTGTCTTTTCAATTTGTTTTTTTAGAGACACCAGATTTCTAATGGACTTGCTTGCAGTTCCTAACGCTTCCACTGGATGTCACCAGTCCTTGGAAATTGGTTGAGGTTATTCCTTTGTGTCCTGAAGAAGTAGGGCTATCGTAAATGAGGGTCACATTAAGTCAATTTTTTGAGAGAGCCACGTTACGAAAAAAGTTGCGTCAGTTTGTTTTCTTTTGTATTGGACACAGATCATCCCGTCTTCAAATTGATCGATTATTTTATTTTATTTAAAATTGTTATTTTTTTACCCCCTTTTCTCCCCAATTTTCGTGGTATCCAATCGCTAGTAATTACTATCTTGTCTCATTGCTACAACTCCCGTACGGGCTCGGGAGAGACGAAGGTCGAAAGCCATGCGTCCTCCGAAGCACAACCCAAACAAGCCGCACTGCTTCTTAACACAGCACGCCTCCAACCCGGAAGCCAGCTGCACCAATGTGTCGGAGGAAACATCGTGCACCTGGCCCCCTTGGTTAGCGCGCACTGCGCCCGGCCCGCCACAGGAGTCGCTGGAGCGCGATGAGACAAGGATATCCCTACCGGCCAAACCCTCCCTAACCCGGACAACGCTAGGCCAATTGTGCGTCGCCCCACGGACCTCCCGGTCGCGGCTGGCTGCGACAGAGCCTGGGCGCGAACCCAGAGACTCTGGTGGCGCAGCTAGCGCTGCGATGCAGTGCCCTAGACCACTGCGCCACCCGTGAGGCCCAAATTGATCGATTATTAACTTTTTAAAATACCTAACGTTGTATTTTAAAATTTGTTTGAAATGTTTTGGTAAAGTTTACATGTAACTTTTGATATATTTTGTAGAGAAGTGGCAATAGTTGGAAGCTGTGTTTTTCTGGATGAAACGGTCCAAATAAATTGACATTTTGGATATATATCGACGGAATTAATCGAACAAAAGGACCATTTGTGATGTTTATGGGACATATTGGAGTGCCAACAAAAGAATTTCGTCAAAGGTAAGGCATGATTTATATTTTATTTCTGCGTTTTGTGTCGTGCTTGCAGTGTTGAAATATGCTACTCTGTTTGTTTACTGTTGTGCTGTCATCAGATAATAGCATCTTATGCTTTCGCCGAAAAGCCTTTTGAAATCTGACATGTTTGCTGGATTCACAACGAGTGTAGCTTTAATTTGGTATCTTACATGTGTGATTTAATGAAAGTTTGATTTTTATAGAATGTTATTTGAATATGGCGCGCTGTATTTTCCCTGGCTATTGGCCGGTGGGACGTTTGCGTCCCACCTGCCCCAGAGAGGTTAACATTGTATTTCTGATCACTTTTATGTTATTTTAAATGGACAAAAATATTGCTTTTCTTTAAAAAACAAGGAAATGTCTAAGTGACCCCAAACTTTTGAACGGTAGTGTTAATTAAATGTATTTAAATCATAAAATGTATGTGGCAACAGCGGATTGCCCATTTAACACACACAGGCAAGCACGCACATACAGTACACTCACACTGGGTCGAGGGCAGGCACATGTACTGTACACACATATACACACACACTGTACCTTGAAGCGGCTGTTGAAGAGGTCTAGTTTGGGCAGGAGGAGCGGGTCTCCGTACAGACCCTGTAGCCCCAACACACACTTCAGACGCACGTCAGGTAGCTAGGGGGAGGGGGAAGAGTGTGTGTACAGTTTAAAATTGTGTTTATGTGTAACAGAGTGAATTCTGTCCCTGTCCTCCTCAGCCAGGACATGATCCCAGAATCCTCGGCACAATAAATCGTCACTTGACTTTGTGCAGGCTACATGTTGTTGTTGTGGTGGTTGTTGTTGCTTACCTTGTCGTGCATCATCCAGCCCATGTATTTGAGGTAGCTGTCAGTCAGAAACACTGGACTGTAAAGTTTCATCCACACAGCCAGCTCTTCCATACACATGGACCGGATCTCTGGGAGCACATCCCTACAGAGGACAAAATGTAAACAATTCATTTTATTACAAGTACAGTACCGGTCAAAAGTTGACACACCTAGAATGCCAAGAGTGTGCAATGCTGTCATCAAGGCAAAGGGTGGCTACTTTAAAGAATCTCACTTGTTTGATTACTACAAGATTCCATATGTGTTCTTTTATAGTGTTGATGTCTTCACTATTGTTCTACAATGTAGAAAATAGTAAAAATAAAGAAAAAACCTTATAATGAGTAGGCGTGTCCAAACTTACTGTAGATGTAATACAGTACATGCCAATACTTTCCAAATGTATTTCCAAAAACATTTCAATAGTCTACTTCAACTGTCTAAATATTTTTTTCGAAAATGCATTTGAAAGTAATATAATAAATATTTCAATCCAGGTCGGATTGAAAACACAAATGGGGTGAGTAGAGTAAATAGCATGCCTACCGGTATCTCTTCAGGAAGACTCCTTTGAATATGGCATCCATCATGTTTTCTATCTCCACCCTTCTATCCTGCAGCTGAAGAAGTTACATGTAAAATGCGGTGTGACATAACACACACACACACACACTGACACACACTCACCTCTGTGGTCTTCCTGTTTATTCTCTCCAGTCTTGGTGAGTTGCGTCTTCCTGATGTCTTGGTTCTCTCCACCTCGCCCAGTCTCTGGCTGTTCTCTATACTCACACTCAGACTAAGGGCTACTCCAATCAGAGAGCTTAGCAACTTCATTGCTATGGGGGTCACAACAGGAGGAGGTCATACAGGTTCAACATCCTGGTGGAAGTTGCTACAGCTGCAACTCCTTGCTCTATTGCACTCTTTTTTTATATGATTAAATACAATCTTTTCTAAACAATACAAAACGTACACATACAAACGACGACATCATACAAACGTCAACTACATCACACCTGCCAAGACCCACATCTCCAGCTCCCGTACCACTTTTCGCCACATGGCCTCAAAATGCACGAGTCTCTGTCGCCCACACTTTCAATTTTTAGATTGTAAAGCATTTGATCTTTCCATTGTGTGAACAACAGAGGATTGGAACATTTCCAGTTTGAAGATACAATTTTTTCTGATTGATGAGAAAAGTATTGTCCAACCCATTGGGTATCTCACTGCACCCTCATATGACCATCTTGAAATATGCAGACAGACGGATTAAAAAGTACATTTACATTGTAATACTTCTGACACCCATCTTTCCAACTCCGCCCATAACTTTCGGACTTTATAACATTCCCAGAAGGCATGAATTATTGAGTCATTAGTAGTTTCACACTTCAGACGTCAACAACAAAGCCATTTGATATTTTACACACACACACCTTGGGCATCTTAGGGGTGCTTTGCCATGCGTGTGTGACATCTGCCAGAGTGCAGGGGTGTGTGTGTGTGCGCGCGCGACCTGCCAGTGTGTGTGTGTTTTTGTTACCTGCCAATGTGCAGGTGTGTCTGAAGGCTCGTACACGGGAGTCGGACAGCTCGGTGAGCAGAGAGATGAGTGTGTCCATGAGGTAGCTGTCAAAGATCACATTGTATTGACACTGGGTTACCAACACCGACACAAACTCACAGAACTCACCACGGAACCGGCGCCAGTACGGACCAGACATGGTGAGAGGATATTCCCCACTGTCCTACACAGACAGACGCACAAACACACAGAGAGAGACGGAAAGAGACACAGAGAGAAACTAAGTAAGGGTAGCTATGAAAACTTGAACCTGACTAAACATGAAAATGGGGAACTAGATTCGTAAAGTGCTTTAATTTCTTTAAATGTAAATACGTATCTGAAACTGACCATGTCCATGGGCCACGTGACTGTGAGGATCCAGGGAAAGGCCAGGAATTTCTTATACTGCAGCCCCGAACCCTGACACACACACAAAATTATTTAACAAGAGTTCATTTCAGAGAAATAATCTTGTTGTTGCAAAACAGTATACATATCTGCCATAATCTTGAAGCACCGCTAGGGTTTACACAGTCAAATGAGACAAATACATTTTTTTATAAAAATAACTGTACAAATTAGGGATTGAACGTTATTCATACGGATTACATGGAGAAAAATCAGACCTCTCTGAAATGAAAATGGATAGCCCTCCCGTCAGCAAAATATATCTGAACACTTCAAAAAAAGAAAAGACAAAATACCCAAAACCTATACCCAAAATAATAATTTAAAGAAAGTGGATAGCAGAGAACATGTCTACTGAGAAAATAACCCTCACATCTTGGACAGACCAGAGCATTACAGTGGCTTGCGAAGGTATTCATCCCCCTTGGCATTTTTCCTATTTTGATGCCCTACAACCTGGAATTAAAATAGATTTTTGGCCGGTTAGTATCATTTGATTTACAACATACTACCACTTTGAAGATGCAAAATATGTTTTATTGTGAAACAAACAAGCGTGCATAACTATTCACCCCCCCTCTGGCCACTCTTCTGTAAATCCATCTTTGTGGAGTGTACAGCTTAAAGTGGTCCTATGGACAGATACTCCAATCTCCGCTGTGGAGCTTTGCAGCTCCTTCAAGGTTATCTTTGGTCTCTTTGTTGCCTCTGATTAATGCCCTCCTTGCTTGGTCCATGAGTTTTGGTGGGCAGCCCTCTCTTGGCAGGTTTGTTGTGGTGCCATATTCTTTCAATTTTTTTTATAATGGATTTAATGGTTCTCCGTGTGATGTTCAAAGTTTTGGATATTTTTTTATAACCCAATCCCGATCTGTACTTCTCCACAACTTTGTCCCTGACCTGTTTAGGTCATTGGTCTTCATGGTGCCGCTTGCTTGGTGGTGTTGCAGACTCTGGGGCCTTTCAGAACAGGTATATATATATATATATATATATATATGTATATATATATAATCAAATCATGTGACAGATCATGTGAAACAGATGGACTTCATTTAACTAATTATGTGACTTCTGAAGGTAATTGGTTGCACCAGATCTTATTTAGGGGTTGAATACATATACACCCCAAGTCATTTTTTTCATTTCACGTCACCAATTTGGACTATTTTGTGTATGTCCATTACATGAAATCCAAATAAAAATCAATTTATATTACAGGTTGTAATGCAACAAAATAGGAAAAACGCCAAGGGGGATGAATACTTTTACAAGGCACTGTAGATATGCCGTTTTAGAAACTGTTCTTCGTCCTGTAAGCATTACATGGCAACTTAGGAATTTTGATAGCGCACAGGGCTGCAGGTCAGAAGGTTGTGGGTTCACAGACCACCATGGGCAAGAGTAGGGGCGGAAAGATCTCCTTTAAAGTAAAAGCATTGCATGGATCTATCATCTATCCTATTTCTCCAATGCCAAATCAGTGTGTCTTGTTTGCAACGAAACTGTCCCTGTTTGCAAATAATGAAATCTGAGCACGGTACTTTCAAAAGTTAGGCCTACCTTTCCACCCCCAAATGTAAGCTTTAACAAATGGCTACTCTTCTTCCGTGGCTTAACCCAACGAGAGAAGGTCGCAAGTGTTTCCCTGAAAGCTGTCTGGGTTTAAACATCTTCCATTATACAGAAAGTGAATAGCTTTATCAATTGACAATGACAGAATTAGATTACTTCCCAATCCAAGTCAGCCTCGGAGTGTCAAAGAAACAAAACAATAATTAAACCATCACGGACCAAAGCGCTGTTATAGATCACTTTATATAAATCGGATCAGTTTTATTTTCTTCAAAATCTTAAGCTAACAAGGGTTAGGCCTGTGCTTTTTGCCATTTCCTTTAATAAAAAGTAGGCCTATGGCATACCCACTCGTACCCCCTCAAATAGAGTCTTGGTTTTAACTTAACAGCCCTTGACATATAGGCTATTTAAAGAGCACATGGTGGGTGGAGGAATTACATTTACATTTAAGTCATTTAGCAGACGCTCTTATCCAGAGCGACTTACAAATTGGTAATTGACTGACATCTATGGATAGGCCTACCTCTTATTTCTTAAATAGGAATAAGTAGGCTCCAAAAAAGTCCTCTTGTTGATATTAAAGTCTAATTAAAATGAAGACGCTTAAAATGAATTATGCCTACTCAAATGTGCCTCCTTTAGCACTGTGAGCTGTCCATTTCTGATTGATCGTGCAGCGGCTGCTGCTTCAAGTTCCAAAAGATTTGGAAGAAACCTTTTGACTCCCCTCCTGAACTGCCACCGTAGCCCTACACAGCACAGCCATTGGTTAAGCAGCACACAAAAAAAGCTTTTGACCAGCAAGAGCAGAGCAGGCCGGGGCTCAGGGTTGGAATATCCATTGCAGTGTGTAAGGCAGGCTAGTTTAATTTACACTATCCCAGCAACTCTCTTAGAAATACAACTTTGCTCTGTGCTTCTCTGAGGATGCACTTCGTAGCCTATAGACTATGGATAATTTGATTGAGACCATAGTAAATAGCCTATAGGAGTAATATTACGCACCCAGTGGAAAATCAGAGATGAGGAGCGGCATCAGGCACACACCGATAGGTAGCCTAATAAGCAATTCATTCTAAAACACTGAGAAACATGGCCCACCCCTGGAGTAGATTTAACAAAAAATATCTAAACCCTTCCCTTGACTGAAATTGAAAAAGCATGACCATTTTCCTCCAGGTAACCATACTGTAAATTTCAATCAGTCCCTTATACAATCTTTTTATATTTAAAAAAAAGAAATCAATACAGTAATGAGATATTTATGATATGGACATTCCATTCCTGCTAAACAGTGGATATATAAACAGCTAAACAATTATTATAAAGTATTATATAAATTCTGAGAACAGTAATATTTTATACACAAAAGCTACCCATAAGCATTTCAGATTTTTGTTGTTGTTGAAAAATGGGTTGGTATTGCATTTTTGCAACAAAACTCTTCAAATGTAGATGGTAGACAGAGGAGGACACAATGACTGACAAACCCACACCTCATCCAATTCCTCCACCATCTTCCTCATGACATCATCCTGCCTGCTTTGGAACATCTCAGCTGTCACCAAACCTGGAAAGGGTAACAACCTGTATTCAAATACCTCATACTACATTACATGACTTATTCACTTATAGTTAACTTCTTCTAATCATGTATGCATTTGGTGGGTGTTGAGAGAGTTGGGTGTTTTGTGTGTGTGTGCGCTTGCCTTTGCAACCAGAACACTGGATGAAGAAGCTAATGAGGTCCAGGAGGCCAGAGTCTCTGTCTGTGATGTACGCCTCAATCCAATCATCAACTACAGCCTGCAGGGAAGACAGACAGACAAACTCTCCCACTTTACACGTAGAAACAAAGGTGTCAGATACAAGACCAAGTCCAAAAGATCATACAGCATTGTTGGGAGGGATTATTATGACAAAAAAAAATGGATCTTCCCACTAGGCAGACGTAAATTCAACATCTATTCCACATTGGTTCACTGTAATTTCATTCAAATGACATGGAAACAATGGTGATTCAACCAGTGTGTGCCCAGTGGGTTTATTCGTACCTGCATGGCACTCCTGCCCATGGTGACCACCTCGAACAATGTGACGGCCTCAATGTCCCCATGTTTGAGGTGTCTGTTCTGACCCAGACTGCCATTGGTTACCTTGGTGTGTCGGCGCTTGGCATTCTCAGAGCCCCCCCGTGCCCTCCTCTTCCCTCTCTGAAGGGTTAAATACAGTGAGACCGACAACCACACACGCAGACACCCTAACAGGAACATAGACTATTACTGTACAGTCCATTTACGTTTCTGGAACATTCTTGGCTGAGTACCCAAAGTCGTATATACAAAGTCTACATAGTAAATTCTTTACTAAACTATTTTTGATATTCGTATCTGATTATCATGTTAACTGAATAAGAAAGTATCCACCACAGTGTTCCCCAATCAAAGCACAGCCCATCCTGGTTGTAGGCTGTAAAGTAGCCTGTGTGATATTTCTCTGTGCCATTGTAGATCTTATCACAGGCGGCCGGTGGCAGCTTAATTGGGGAGGACGGGCTCGTAATAATCCCTAGAACTGAATAAATGGAATCAACCACATCAAAACACATGGTTTAAGTGTTTGATACCATTCCATTCCAGCTATTATTATTTGCCTGTCCTCCGCTCACCAGTCTCCTGTGGATCCTATTATATGTAAATGAACAGCATTGAAATTCTACAATGTGTTAATGACCAGCAGTGAAATTCTACATGACCAGAAGTGAGATTGGAATATGTAAATGATCAGCACCCACCAAACTCTTCTGTCTGTTCTCATTCCGGGCTCCGCCCACTGTGTGATTGACAGCTCCAGAGGAGTTTGCGTCCACAGCCAAGTTCTCACTGGGAAATCACAGATGATACTGATGGACAACTACCACACAGGGCATTATTCAGAAAATGATTAACCTAGGCCTGTATTTTATCAATTGTAGATAGTGGATTTTCTGCATAGAGAGGACCGGCATTATGGGCAGGCCTTAAGGCGTCCGCATGCTTCCCATCCGAAAACAGTTTGTGCATTATTATGATATTTCGTGACGTTATTTAAAAAAAATGTTTGGTAAGGGTTTTTCTGGCTGTTCGTCCGCACAACATTTTTTTCTCGAGGCAAGCCGAAGTCGGTAACCGAAGTCTACGTCCCTCCGTTGGTGATTGGTACAAGTAGGGATTCTTCAATTAAGTGTTTGTTGTCATTCAACAACAGACGACTCGTTTTCATCTTACATTTTTCCACTTGTTAAATACTGCACCAAACATATTAGTTAGCTGTAAAATTGCACAATCTCCTCTGCAAAAACATCAAAAGGAATGACACATTTCTTGAGTTATTTTACATTAATTCTGACTACGGCATCTCAAGGTGGACAAATGGTACTATTACCGCTTTTTTCACCGAAGGTATTTTAAGGGAGTATACGAGCACACGTTCGGTTCGCCTAGTCAGCCGAACCGAAGGAGGCTGATGCCTTTAGGCTAGGGTTACATGAAGCAACTTTCACACAATTTCTGTTGCAGGTGAAATCATCTCAAGCAACTTTGCTGTTACATGAAGCAACTCAAACACGATTAAAATGGCATGCAATAGCCAATCAAATTAAAGCTGCTTGTTTGAAGATTCTAAACTCACCCCATGCCATCTGCTGCATTACATTGTGGTTACACAAATGATTTGTTTATCCAACTGTTTGGTTATTGTAACAGCATGTATATACAAGAAATGCAGCCTGTACAATTTAGCTAGCTAGCAAATAGGACATTGCAAACACCAATGCAGCTAACTACTGTAGCAATGAGCAAACCAAGCTAGCTAAGCTAGCTAGCACAGTTCATGTTGAAACTGGTCAGGGGGAGGTTTGGGTTCACCATGTACAATAATTTGTATAAATCTCCTGTTGTGCTAGTCTCTGTTCTCTCAACCCTAATCGCGGGTTGTGCTTCGTAGCACTGACAGCTGTGTTGACATGACAACTCGAGCTCCCGAGTGGCGCAGCAGTCTAAGGCACTGCATCTCAGTGCTAAGGGCATCACTACAAACCCTGGTTCGGTTCCAGGCTGTATCACAACCAGCCGTGATTGGGAGTTCCATAGGGCGGCGCACAATTGGCCCAGCGTCATCCGGGTTAGGGTTTGGCCGGGGTAGGCCGTCATTGTAAATAAGATTTTTTTCTTAACTGACTTGCCTAGTTAAATAAAGGTTAAATAAAAATAAAAAAACCACTGGGTCAGAATTCCAAACCTTTGAATGGATCATGTGACAAAAGTGTTTGTTTTGATTGACTGTTGCTTGCAACTAGTTGCACAAAGTTGAAAAGTTTCAACTGGATACAACCAAAGTTGCAGATGAGTTGCTTATTAGTKGVGGGGGRGSGGRKGGRGGTGTTTCATGAAGCAATCAAGAAGCAAACTCAGTTGCAAGCAACTCAAACTGCAGGCAAATGGCATTATGGAGCCTTAGGGGGCCTGGCCCGCCCCTAGCTTACATCCTTGCCCATCCAAATAAAATATGTAAATATTGAGAATTTATTTGACTGAGATGCGGGGGAGACAGAAAGACCCATCAATCTCAGATAAAGCAGCCAAGCGAGGGAAACAGCACCCCTCTGTCCCATTTATCTGATGCTGTCTGGCCAAAAAGAGTATGGCACGTCCCATCATCGCATGATCGTTCAGAGAAGTCTCCCAGTGCACGCAATCTAACAATTTCTATATCAGGTGCCAACTCCAGTGGGGCACCGGTCATTTTTTACATGGGTAGTTTAGGGGTTGCTTGGTTGTAATCTATGGTGTATACACGGGGGCTTCAAGCCCCTCTCTGGAGCCGCCCATTGTCAACTACCCAACTATTCCATCTACTGCTGCGCAACTGAGTGCACATCTGGAAAGCTACTAGGCATATCTATAACTGACTGAATCCCGGCATAAGAGATTATATTACTGCTACGACAACAGCATTAGCCTAGTCTGTTTCTGCTTCAGACAATTTGTTGTTGTCTTATTTGCTAAGACAAAACATTTGCATTGTTGATAACAGAAACAGCCAGGCACTCTGGCTACTATCTTTCCAGCTTGATTAAGAGGTTTCAGAGAGTGGAAAGTTACCACTATTTCATAAATGGTGTTATAAGAAGAATGTTTCTTACTTCTGTACTGAGGACCGGGAGGTGACTGTAGGTTCTGCTATCATCTCTTCACATCATCCCACAGGAGCTGGGGGAGGTGGTGTGTGTTTCAGTGTAGAGCTATGAGTATAGATGTGTCCAGTGATGTTTCCGAGTTGCTGTTGAAAAGGGAGACATGCAGATACTGCATCACAATAAATCCTCAGATGCACAAGATCTGTACAACTACACCATAGACTTGCAGTGCATACGGTATATAAAATAAAATAAATTACCGGCAAGAGCATGTCCATGTTGTCAGGCAATTGCTCTTAAAAGTGCCAATGCCTTATTTAGGGATGCAAATAATAGCATTTTGTTAACCAGATATAATAGCTGTAGTTGAATAGAGAGGGAGGCCTATAAGGCCATTGAGATGTACAAGCACTGCCTGAAAAAGACGGTCAAAATGTGTACTATTCATTTGTTTTCTGTGGACTTTATTCAATTGGAAGTGTACTCACGGTGGAAATGAGATTAGCGCTGTTGTAGCAGGATTAGATTAGATTAGCCCCCCTATCCACATCGAAGGGACAGCAGCAGAGAAAGTGGAATGTTTAAAGTTCCTCGGCATACACATCAACGACAAACTGAAATGTTTCACCACACTGTCTGTGTGGGTGGACAAGGCGCAGTAGCGCCTCTTCAACCTCGGGAGGCTGAAGAAATTTGGCTTGTCACCCAAAACCCTGACTAACTTTTACATATCCACAATCGAGAGCATCCTGTCGGGATGTATCACAGCCTGGTACGGCAACTGCTCCACCCTCAACCGCAAGGCTCTCCAGAGTGTGGTGCAGTCTGCACAACGTATCACCAGGGGCAAACTACCTGCCCCCCTGACACCTATAGCACCCAATGTCACAGGAAGGCAAAAAAGATAACCAAACACAACAACCACCCGAGCCACTGCCTGTTCACACCGCTACCATCCAGAAGGTGAGGTCAGTACAGGTGCATCAAAACTGTGACCGAGAGACTGAAGAACAGCTTCTATCTCAAGGCCATCAGACTGCTAAACAGCAATCAATAACTCAGAGAGGCTGCTGCCTACATGGAGACCCAATCACAGGCCAATTTAACAAATGGATCACTAGTTACTTTAAACAATGCTCATCTCATATGTTACTCATCTCATATGTACAGTTGAAGTCGGAAGTTTACATACACTTAGGTTTGAGTCATTAAAACTCATTTTTCAACCACTCCACAAATTTCTTGTTAACAAACTATAGTTTTGGCAAGTCGGTTAGGACCTCTACTTTGTGCATGACAAGTCATTTTTCCAACAATTGTTTAGACAGATTATTTCACTGTATCACAATTCCAGTGGATCAGACGTTTACATACACTAAGTTGACTGTGCCTTTAAACAGCTTGGAAAATTACAGAAAATGATGTCATGGCTTTAGAAGCTTCTGATGGGCTAATTGACATCATTTGAGTCAATTGGAGGTGGACCTGTGGATGTATTTCAAGGCCTACCTTCAAACTCAGTGCCTCTGATTGACATCATGGGAAAATCAAAAGAAATCAGCCAAGACCTCAGAAAAAAATGTGTAAACCTCCACAATGTATTGTTCATCCTTGGGAGAAATTTCCAAAACGCCTGAAGGTACCACGTTCATCTGTACAAACAATAGTACGCAAGTATAAACACCATGGGACCACGCAGCCGTCATACCGCTCAGGAAGGAGTTCTGTCTCCTAGAGATGAACTTACTTTGTTCCGAAAAGTGCAAATCAATCTCAGAACAACAGCAAAGGACCTTGTGAAGATGCTGGAGGAAACATGTACAAAAGTATCTATATCCACAGTAAAACGAGTCCTATATCGACATAACCTGAAAGGTCGCTTAGCAAGGAAGAATCCACTGCTCCAAATCTACCATAAAAAAGCCAGACTGCGGTTTGCAACTGCACATGGGGACAAATATCGTACTTTTTGAAGAAATGTCCTTTGGTCCGATGAAACAAAAATAGAACTGTTTGGCCATAAGGACCATCGTTATGTTTGGAGGAAAAAGGAGGAGGCTTGCAAGCCGAAGAACACCATCCCAACCGTGAAGCACGCAGGTGGCAGCATCATGTTGTGGGGGTGCTTTGCTGCAGGAGGGACTGGTGCACTTCACAAAATAGATGGCTTCATGTGGAAGGAAAATTATGTGGATATATTGAAGCAACATCTCAAGATATCAGTCAGGAAGTTAAAGCTTGGTCGCAAATGGATCTTCCAAATGGACAATGACCCCAAGCCTACTTCCAATGTTGTGGCAAAATGGCTTAAGGACAACAAAGTCTAGGTATTGGAGTGGCCATCATAAAGCCCTGACCTCAATCCTATAGAGAATTTGTGTGCAGAACTGAAAAAGCGTGTGCGAGCAAGGATGCCTACAAATCTGACTCAGTTACACCAGCTCTGTCAGAAGGAATGGGCCAAAATCCACCCAACTTATTATGGGAAGCTTGTGGAAGGCTACCTGAAACGTTTGACCCAAGTTAAACAATTTAAAGGCAATGCTACCAAATACAAATTGAGTGTATGTAAACTTCTGACCCCCTGGGAATGTGATGAAATAAATAAATCCTGAAATAAATCATTATCTCTGCTATTATTCTGACATTTCACATTTTTAAAATAAAGTGGTGATCCTAACTGACCTAAAACAGGGAATTTTTACTAGGAATAAATGTCAGGAATTGTGAAAAACTGAGTTTAAATGTATTTGACAAGGTGTATGTAAACTTCCGACTTCAACTGTATTTTATACCATCTATTGCACCTTGCCTATGCTGCTCGGCCATCCATATATTTATATGTACATATTCTCATTCACCCCTTTAGATTTGTGTGTATTAGGTAGTTGTTGGGGAACTGATAGATTCATTGTTAGATATTACTGCACTGTCGGAACCAGAAGCACAATTATTTTGCTACACTCGCATTAACATCTGCTAACCATGTGTATGTGACAAATAAAATTTGATTTGATATGAGATAGACATGGTAAAGTACAGAAAAACTTGAGATAATGTAAAATAGAGAGTGAAGTTACAAATCTGTGTTTTTCTGCCAGATACAACTGACTCCTGAAAAATGGCTTGGGGCTGTCTTGAATGTGTGCACTAAACAAGACTGTGCAGATACCTGGAGTAAGAACAATGATGGTGTTTGTTATTTGACTGATTGTGAACTAGACATGCACTTAAAATGAGTTTGCACTTAACTGATTTAAAATCAGCTTCAACTGTATCTGCAACATCCTTATCATAGTGCTCTACTGAACAATCCCTTGGTGTGTATTCTGCACCTTGCTGGCTGTCACATATTTAAATAGGATAATTAGTACCCACGCTATCATCTCCCAGGGGTCACAGGCGTGTGTGTACTTGGGTGAAAATACAACGCCTGTTGTCAGAAGAAGAAACAAATAAGCTGTTGGAGTTGCGAATTATATGAATTTAAACCAAAGGTGTAAATGTAATAAAGGGAGAATGAATGTAAATTCTAATACAATCGCCTGTATCGTGAGTTTTCAGCGGCAGTGTAGCATCACTCAAGTAGGTGCTACACAGTAGAGTATCGACATATGGCTAAACAATGCACTTTTTAGCGTACGTTCTCTTGAGTGGCGTTTTGGAAAACGCAAGTTACATCTTCGGTCGTTGTAGGAAAGATGCATCGTTAAAACACTCGTAAGCCTACCTGCATAAATGTATTTTGTCCCCCTACACTAAACGCGATCACGACACGCAGGTTATAATATCAAAACAAACTCTGAACCAATGACATTAATTTGGGGACAGGTCGAAAAGCATTAAACATGCATGGCAATTTAGCTAGTTAGCTTGCACTAGCTAGCTAATTTGCCCTATTTAGCTAGCTTGCTGTTGCTAGCTAATTGGTCCTGGGATATAAACATTGAGTTGTTATTTTATCTGAAATGCACAAGGTCCTCTACTCTGACAATTAATCCACACATAAAACAGCCAACCGAATCGTTTCTAGTCATCTCTCCTCCTTCCAGGCTTTTTCATCTTTGAACTTATATGGTGATCGCATCTAAACTTTCATAGTATTACCACAACGACCGGCAAAACAGTTAGTCTTTCAATCACCCCCGTGGGTATAACCAATGAGGAGATGGTACGTGGGTACCTGCTTCTATAAACCAATGAGGACATAGCACGTGGGTACCTGCTTCTATAAACCAATGAGGAGATGGGCGATGCAGGACTTTCAGTGCAATCTGTTTCAGAAATAGAAAGGACTTCTATGTTAGCCCTTGGCATCGCAGACGCTCGTTGGCGTTTGCAATAATTGAATAACATGGATTTCAAAATGTATTTTGCGACGCTCGCGCACGCGACGTTTCCGGTCTAGTCAGCATGTAATATACATTCCATAGCTATCCGGAAACCGGGCCGTGGAACAGAATAACTATCATATCATCTGAAATGGTCATCATTACATAATGTTGATTATACTAGGCCCATTGTGCATTAAGTCATGCAACATTAATATAAATACATCTACTTCCAGGCAAGTATTTAAGCAATAAGACGCAGTGCTGTATCATGAATACAGTCATAGGGCGTTGTTCGGCCCGACGTGATAGAGAAGCATGAATACAAATTGATCTGAGAATTACTATTGCATTACCGCCACAGGATATAGACTTCCTGATCAAAATATGAGCAACATGCCCACCCCAACTAGTCATTGGCTATTGTTGATATCTGCCAGTGATCATAAAGCACGCAGTTTGAATGAACGCTTCGAGAAGCACTCAGAATTTCGTGTACAATAGGTGTTATCACTTCTTACCACAGCCACAAAGTCAACGTGGGCTATTTCGTAAAAATTCATGAGACAAAAATGTGCTTCTTGGTCTTAATTTAAGGTTAGGATTAGGTATGAAGTTAGCAGTGTGGTTAGGTTAAAGCAGAAAGTAAGAAGATAAATTGCAGTAATAGGCGGGGTTTATGACGTTGTGGCTGTGGTAACTAGTGAAAACCGTGGTAAAGGGTCAGTGACCACAGATTTTCCATTATATTGACCAGATACTCCATTGGCCATTCTAACAATGAAAATAAACATCTTCAAAAATGGAGGCAGCCGGGAAGAGGCAAGATCAGGTGGGATCCTTCTAGCCAATGAGAAGGCACAACGATTTCCATTAGTTACCAAAGCCACAAAGTCAATAGTTGACTATTCTCGTAAAAAATCATTTAAAAAAATGCCATTTTGGTCTTAATTTACCGTTAAAGTTAGGCATACGGTTAGCAGTGTGGTTAAGTTTAAGTTTAAAAATCACAATTTAAGAAGATAGAAATAGGCTAGAGTAATGACTTTGTGGCTGTGGTAAGAGTGATGACCATCAAATGTAATGTAAATGTAATGACCAGGCTATAAAGTGTTTTTTCTCAAAGTTGCCGGGATGTAACGTGTCCTACTTATATCAGTGCATTCGTAACAACCTCGTTATTAAAACGCTTCTATTCGATTAAATAAGCCACACGTAGCAAATAAGCCATTACATATTTTGTTAACCAAATTCGACACACTCATTGACCTCGATAAAAAAAAATCCTCGCTTGTTGAGTGAAAAAAATACAAAACGCCACCTGCTGGAGAAGACAGATTGTGACAATTTATCCCTCTCTCTTCGCCTCTTCCTCTCTGCTGTGACTGCTTCCTCCAGCCTCTCCGTTCCCATCCCCCATGTTTCACTAGTTCATTCCGATACGAATGTCATGGGCTGGCTACTTCTACAGTAAATGTATTTTGACGGTGTGGCATAATATTTGAATAGTGTAGTAGGCCTACCTAACGTTTCTCATCTCGTTTCTATCTCGATGTTTTGATAAGAACAAGCTCAAACAACAACATCGATCTCACATAGGGCTGAACAGCTGACTGAAATACTGACTATTGCAAGAAAACATGAGTATAACACGTTCCGTAATAAAAGTCTGAAAACCTGTCCAGATAAAATGTAATTTTCTTACCAGAAGCGTGAGAATTTCAAAAAGCAGCTGTCAATAAGCAGTGCCAGGTCCCTGATGTGACAGCGCCACCCAGTGGAATTATATCAACAGAACAAAAGCAGGAGGAGGGACAGACCTGACCTATCCTAAAAAAAAGAGAAAAAGTCCAACTTTTGCACTATTCGTTTGTAATTTAATTGATGTATAGTGTCAGGTGGAAATGTTTATTGTATAATGACAGGTGGTAAACATTTTGATGTCTAAAGCTTAATTATCAATTACAAAACATATTTGACATTTTCATATGGGTGTCAAAGGCAACCATAGAATAATACCATTTTCAAAATGGCTACAGATCAATTTTAAGTTGAACATAGTATAGGGCTTCATTTGATGTCTAACACGTCCGATGGAAACCCTCTTCATAATTTTTTCCATGTTTCTTTGGTAGTAACTTTAAAAATAAAAAAAATCTGCTTCTAAAATATGGAACTGTAGCAGTCGTAATGGAAGGAAATCAGCTTAAGTCAAGTGCTCAAGGTGTAGACTTTATTTACAGGTCTTTCATGGTGATCCAACAGTGAAGGCGGCATGTAATAGAAAATATCAGGCGAATCAACCTGGCACATAAATGCATATAAATCAGACATGGTTATTCATATTGTAACAAATCTTGATATAAATATTCAGAACTCTGTCAAGACTCAATATATGCCAAAATATTCTGATAAACCACATGGTGGCGCTATAACAGGCACCTATTAATATCTATTGATCTGTTTGACTCTGAGTTATGGAATTTGGCACACATTCTCAGGGATGTGAGTCTAGCTAACCTGTAGAGCAGGGGTATTCAACTCTTACACTATGAGGTCCGGAGCTTGCTGGTTTTCTGTTCTTCCTGATAATTAATTTCACCCACCTGGTGTCCCAGATATATATCAGTCCCTGATTAGAGGGGAACAATGAAACAATGCAGTGGAACGTGCTTCAAGCTCCGGAGTTGAGTTTGAGGGCTGTGGAGTATTCTTGTATTTGGCCTCATGGTGGTGCTGTTGGAAGAAGGAAAGCTGCTGACCAACAGTTTTCTCTGGAATCTTTGAAAGAAAAGGGAGGTTTGAGATGGGCCTATAATTTGTCTAATCATCTGGATCAATTGTTTTCTAGATATTGTTGTTTAGATTTTCAATATATACACTGGCAACAGCCAAAATAAATAACCTCTAAATCAGGCTCAACCTGTAGCATCTGAACAGACACAGGTTTTCAAGACCTGGCTCATCTGCCGTTTCTTCGCTCGCTGACTGCATGGTGTGTTTTCGGGACCACCCACCTGTGGGTGTCTGACTGCCGACATGTTCGGCCATTTCTACATGTAGAATCGGTTTGCGCTAGGTTTGCAAACTTACTGCTGGAACTCTGTTTAGAGGTGCTAAGTACTCTCGGCCGGCAAAGTCTACCAGTGTCCATGCCAAGAAACCAAAATGAATCTGAATCACAGGACCTCAAACCGATGCATATGCACTTGCAAAGGCAATTCCCATATCCATCATTACATTGGTAAATGCATCTAAATAAGACTTAATCTTAACATTTTATCACAGTTCCTAAATTGAACACTTTTCATACTACTGAACCCAATCGTAGCGCACAGGCCATAAAGACCTCTTTCTACGCACGCTCAGATGTTTACATTTTTACATTTTACTAATTTAGCACACACTTTTATCCAGAGCGACTTACAGTTAGTGCATTCATCTTAAGGTAGCTAGGTTAGAAATGTTTACGTTTACATTTTAGTAATTTAGCAGACGCTCATATCCAGAGCGACTTACACTCCATTTATCTTAAGATAGCTAGATGGGACGACCATATATCACAGTCAGAGTAAAAAGGAAATTCCTCAATGAGATGTTTATCAGCTAAGTCAGTGCTAGTAGGAAAAGACAAGTGCAATTATTATAATTTTTTAAATATATTTATTTATGAAGTGTTCCAATGTTCCACATTGGGGACAATTACATCAAACTCTCTGAGAATGAGAATGGTAAATTAATATTGATTTCATGAATTAATAGAATTTCGTGATTTAAACAAACCCTAACATTCTAGATGACGGAGATTAACATTAAATTAATTACTGGTGATATAATTAGTGGGGAATGGATAAACATTGAACAAAGGTACCCACTGGGCAGAGAATCAATTCAAATTCTATTCCACACTGGTTAAATGTAATTTCGTTCAAATTACCCCAGTGGGTAGGTTTAACAATTCACACAATGAAACAATGAATCCGCCCAAATTGGCGGGAGGCAGAGATCACATTTGTGGTAAAAGGGGCCCAGCTTTCACTTAGCCACACACATCCCATTCATATCTTTATGCAAGTTGCAACAGTCCTTCACAAAAATAAATAACCCTATTTTACTAACTTTTTGAAGCACCATCTAGCCTGGTTTGTTACTGGGTCTATATACACAAAAACATTCCTGTGAAATTATCTAAACAGGGGATATTACAAAATGACATCTCTCTCAGTTTCTGTTGTTGTAATTTTTACCCCCTTTTCTCCCCAATTTGTAGTTACAGTCTTGTCCCATCGCTGCAACTCCCATGCGGACTCGGGAAAGGCGAAGGTCGAGACCCATTCGTACTCCGAAACACAACCCTGCAAAGCCACACTGTTTCTTGACACACTGCTTGCTTAACCCGGAAGCCATCTGCACCAATTTGTCGGAGGAACGTGCATGCCCCTGGCCCGCCACAAGGAGTCGCTAGAGTGTAATGGGACAAAGACATCCCGGCCGGCCAAACCCTCCCCTAACCTGGACGACGCTTGGCCAATTGTGCGCCGCCTCATGGGTCCCCCGGTCACTGTAGGCTGTGACACAGCCTCCGATCGAACCCCGGTCTGTAATGACGCCTCTGCGATGCAGTGCCTTGGACCGCTGCGCCACTCGGAAGGCCCTCTCTCTGTTTTTTAACAGTGTTGTTTAACAGACACTCTGCTGTTCTCTCCACCCTGTCCATCAGATACATACTGGGCGGAGTACAGGCTCTCTCTGTGCAGGTCTGTCTTCCCCGTGTCCAGACTGCTCAGTGTTCTCAGCCTTAGCATCTGCCTCAACTTCTTCCGGAACTCCCTACAGGCAAAGTAGTAGATGAAGGGGTCCAGGCAGCTGTTGAAGCAACTGAGGGAGAGAGTCAGCTTGTAGGCCATGTACAAGGACTCCCCATAGAAGAGCCTCCGGATGGTGTGAGCCAGTAGGAGGATGTTGTTGGGAGTGAAGCAGAGCGTAAAGACCGTTAGGACAGTGACGGCGAGACCTATAGCCTTATCCTTCTGTTTGGTCTTGGAGTCTCGGGCCAGCTTGCGGATGATGCTGATGTAGCAGAAAACAGTGATGCAGAACGGGATGAAGAAGAGGATGACAAACAGTGCAAGGAGGAAGGCAGCCCAGGCCACCATGGATGGAAGCATGTCCCTTTTTAGAACGTCGAAGCAGGTGGTAATCCTGAGTTCTGGAACGTGGAACGTCAGGTCGGTTATAGTGAGTGGGTACAGGACCAATAGGACGACTGTCCACATGGCTAAGCAGACAATCACAGCGAATGACTTCCTTTCCCTGGTCTCACAGAAGAGCATGGGCCGGCAGATGCCCAGGTAGCGGTCTCCGCTGATGGCGGTCATAGTTAGAATTGAGCAGTACATGTTGGCAAAGAACACCAGGGTCAAGAGCCTGTGGAAAATCAGAATATAATGAATCATTATTAATCTGTGATGAAAGAAAGTTGTTGGCTCTTGTCCAGGGCTTGTAAAAGACGCATCTAACTCAATGGGACTGATCAGGATAAATAAATGATAGTCAAAAGAATAAACAAGAATACCTGCACATGTCCGGGCCCAGGCTCCAATTATACCCCTGCAACTGATACATGATCTGGAAGGGCAGGACGAGGCCCAAGGTCAGGTCAGTCAGGGTCAGGTTGATCATGAAGATGATGGAGGGAGTTTTGGGAGAGGTATGGAAGAGGAGGAGCCACATGGAGAGGCTGTTTCCTACCAGGTTGATGATGGTGACCACAATATAGATGATGGAGATTGCTGTACTGGCTGTCACGTTCTGGAACAGGGACAAGGTGGTGTTGTCCAGCTTGGTGCTGTTGGAACTCCATGCCATGGTGACAATGACTTCACACAGACAACCTATGATCAGGCAGACATTTAGATTCATGTAAAAAGGTAGCATGGTCCTGTCTGTAGTGTCACCTGGGATCTGAAACCGTTTAAAACAAGATTTGGCAGACTATCGTGCCAATGAATTAAAACCAGTTAAATTCTGAGTGTTTGTTTTGGACAAGATACCAGGTCCGGCGAGTTTGGTAGATACTTTTTGTTATACAACATTATTTTATAATGCTAGCGAGCCAGGCTAGGTATGATACCACAGATGAAAGGGGAATGATACAGTAACTAGCTAAATACATCAAGCTAAAGTGTAATGTGATGTAGCTTGTCACAACTCAAATCATACTGCTAGCATTGCAATAAGAATACCCCCCCCCCCCCCCCCATAAAGACCATAAGTAATGCGCTATGGTCATATTCATAGAGTAGGAAATGTAGGTCAAGTCACCAGAAGTGCAAACATTTAGTATGCATGGAAATGGCACACCCTGGTGGTCATTGTAAAGCAATGCATTTCCTTCTCCGTCCACATTACCCTGTGTGACTCCTCCACATGTGCAGTTGATCTAGCTCAACATTTACAATAGGAAAAGTGAATGGGAAAATACGTTTGAAGTTTCCTCACCTGCCTGTGTCATATTTTAATTAGTTCTACTCCATAACTTGAAAGCCCTGGTTGATAAGGTCGTTTTAAGATGTCAGGTTTGAAAATCCATTTAGCCATTTTGGCACAGTGACTCACTAACCAGACCAGATCCAAATGGTTTCAAGTGGCCAAGAGACGTCATGTGATCACCTACTGCTATCTAGTGAACTAACTGGGAAACAGACAGGGGTTATATTTACTGTACATCAATAGATAGATAGAGATGGCAGCTTCCTTCCTATGTATATCATTCCTGTAAGAAGAAAACACATTGCACAAGCCCTGTGCTTTTAAAATGGCTGTGTTCCTATGAGAATGTGTGCATGTTTAGAGCGCCATCATTAGGTCAAAGATCAGAATCTTTGTCTTATCCTTTTCGAACAGTAATTGGTGACATATTTTATTTCGAACCTGGAATTTGAAATCTCTTATTCCCGAACAAAAAACTACAACTGTACATTTCAAGGGTTGTAGCTCAGGCTCTGTAGTAGTCACATTGTTTCCCTTGTCAGAATCCCCCAGTTCTTACCTTTCTAACAGTACTAAGCATGTGTAGGACTTATAGTTTTGAAACTGAAATGTACCTTTAGAAAATGCCACCAGTGGGCGCCAGAGTTTGAGGTTAAATGACTGCGTACAGTTTATGCTTCTTCATTGAAGTCCATTGTTATATAGACTTTTTTCTGAACTGAAAGCCAATAATAGGCTATCCCCTCGTCAAGTTGAAATATCATCACGCCTAGAACAGCCTCCAGGCTTCTGTATCATAACGGTAAATTCTGAATGAAAAAAGTATTACATGGGGGCAGTTATAAACAGACATGCTGGGGTAATAATTATAAGTATCTAGTAATACTAGTCCTGTGCAAATATGAACTAGATCATGTGTTATAGATGTTGTAATAAAAAATATTGTCTATTAAATCTATAATTTTTGCACTGAGTGTGATATTTGGCAATTGTTGTGGTGACAATTGATATACTTTTTGACTCTGGAGTGATCCTCTACAACACTAGCATACCTTTCACCCACACATTGTGATGGGATAAATAACCACACACCAAATGTGACTGTTTCGGAGGCTTCTTGTGTCACATTAGACGAGCCAAAACTTCTCATGCGTTTCCTCTGCTGGCGCTTTCTATATACTCTTGAACAAATTTCCAGTGCAGTACGAAATGTGAAATTCCAAAAGTGTACGATATTCCAACAGTGCATTGGCTCTTGCACAATGAATTCCCCTCCACGTGCAAGTGAAGTGGTACTCTAACCCAATACAAACTACATAACCAAAGCACAAGCTTTGCCAAAAGTAAATAGCACAGGTGCCCATCTGAATGAGTGCCTTGATTCTATACTTAAAATGTATAATAGAATATATCTGAATATTATCCCTATTGTCTGAGACAATGTTATCCCATATTGCAACAAAGAACAATTATACATTTTAGAATGACATTTTAACATTAACAGTCCAAATTGAAGTATCTCTGTATGAAATGTAAAGCAAAGAGACCGAGCAGTACTTACCTTTGACAATACACAGACACGAGTCAGAGAGGGGCGGTTGGGGCTGGATGCATTGGTACTTTAACGGGTCAGGAAACTGGTTATGAGTGCACGTTCCTGTAAAAAAGGGAAGTGCGTCATGCTTCATATCCAACTCTTTTGCCATCATATGCAGGCAACACTAATAAACAGATTGCACATATTATTAGTAATATGTAACACTGTTTGTGTTTGGTATTTACTTTTCATTTATTAGGTAAGTTGATTGTGGACACGTTCTCATTTACAACAACGACCAGGGGGAAACATGCTGGTGACAAACATTGTTTGTCATTTGGCAGCACAAATATTTCTTATTATATATGTAAATACAGTAAAAGACTGTCCCAAATTGTAGTTACAGTGCATTCAGAAAGTATTCAGACCCCTTTACTTTTTCCACATTTTGTTTATCTTACAACCTTATTCTAAAATGTATTGAATTGTTCATTTTTTCCACATCAATCTACACACAATACCACATAATGACAAAACAAAAACACATAAAAAAAAAAAAATCCCACATTTATTACAAAAAACCCCCCAGAAATATTACATTTACATAAGTATTCAGACCCTTTACTCAGTACTTTGTTGAAGCACCTTTGGCAGCGATTACAGCCTCGAGTCTTCTTGGGTATGACGTTACAAGCCTCGCACACCTGTATTTGGGGAGTTTCTCCCATTCTTCTCTGCAGATCCTCTCAAGCTCTGTCAGGTTGGATGGGGTGCATCGCTGCACAGCTATTTTCAGGTCTCTCCAGAGATGTTAGATCGGGTTCAAATCCGGGCTCTGGCTGGACAACTCAAGGACATTCAGAGACTTGTCCTAAGCCACTCTTGCGTTGTCTTGGCTGTGTGCTTAGGGTCCTTGTCCTGTTGGAAGATTAACCTTCACCCCAGTCTGAGGTCCTGAGCACTCTGGAGCAGGTTTTCATCAAGGATCTCTCTGTACTTTGCTCCGTTTATCTTTTCCCTCGATCCTGACTAGTCTCCCAGTCCCTGTCACTGAAAAATATTCCCATAGCATGATTCTGCCATCACCATGGTTTACAATAGGGATGGTGCCAGGTTTCCTCCAGACGTTACGTTTGGCATTCAGGCCAAAGAGTTCAATCTTGGTTTCATCAGACCAGAGAATCTTGTTTCTCATGGTTTGAGTCTTTAGGTGCCTTTTGGCAAACTCTAAGCCGGCTGTCATCTGCCTTTTACTGAGGAGTGTCTTCCATCTGGCCACTACAATATAGGCCTGATTGCTGGAGTGCTGCATAGATGGTTGTCCTTCTGGAAGGTTCCCCCATCTACACAGAGGATCTCTGGAGCTCTGTCAGAGTGACCATCAGGTTCTTGGTCACCTCCCTGACCAAGGCCCTTCTCCCCCAATTGCTCGGTTTGGCCGGGCGGCCAGCTCTAGGAACAGTCTTGGTGCTTCCAAACTTCTTCCATTTAAGAATGATGGAGGCCACTGTGTTTTGGGGATCTTCAATGCTGCAGATTTTTTTTGCTACCCTTCCTCAGATCTGTGCCCCAACACATGGTTTGGTTTTTGCTCTGAGATGCACTGTCAACTGTGGGACCATATTTAGACAGGTGTGTGCCTTTCCAAATCATGTCCAATCAATTGAATTTACCACAGGTGGACTCCAATCAAGTTGTAAAAACATCTCAAGGATGATCAATGGAAACAGGATGCATCTGAGCTCAATTTTGAGTGTCATAGCAAAGGGCCTGAATACTTACGTAAATAAGACATTTCTTAAAACCGGTTTTCACTTTGTCATTATGGGGTATTGTGTGTAGACTGATGAAAAGATATACTTAATCCGTTTTAAAATAAGCCTGTAACGTAACAAAAGGTGGAAAAAGTAAAGGGGTCTGAATACTTTCCGAATGCACTGTAAATATCATAAATTAATAGAAAATTGAGGTATATTGAAGTGTGTGGTGATCACCCAGAGATGGCACGACTAGCTAAAGGTCTATATTCTTATCACAGAGGTAGATAGATAAAGAACTACAGCTGAGCCCTTGGGTGGTGAAAAATACAAAGAAATAGGAAATTACACACCTCATCGTGTTGGATAACACTGAAATGGGGGGGTACGCACATACACGTGTGCACGTCGATACAGGCATGTGCACACATCCACATGCTTCCAACCATGTAGCTTTCATCTTTCTCACCACATCCTTTCACACCTCCAGCCTGTGAGTGATATAACCAGCCAACACCCCAGTGAGCAATACCACCCATCCTCACATTTTCAACATCCAGACATAATGCTAGACTAATTATTTTGAAACAGGATGTCACGATACATTATACACTGCTCAAAAAAATAAAGGGAACACTTAAACAACACAATGTAACTCCAAGTCAATCACACTTCTGTGAAATCAAACTGTCCACTTAGGAAGCAACACTGATTGACAATACATTTCACATGCTGTTGTGCAAATGGAATAGACAAAAGGTGGAAATTATAGGCAATTAGCAAGACACCCCCAAAAAAGGAGTGATTCTGCAGGTGGTGACCACAGACCACTTCTCAGTTCCTATTGCTTCCGGCTGATGTTTTGGTCACTTTTGAATGCTGCGGTGCTCTCACTCTAGTGGTAGCATGAACGGAGTCTACAACCCACACAAGTGGCTCAGGTAGTGCAGTTCATCCAGATGGCACATCAATGCGAGCTGTGGCAAAAAGGTTTGCTGTGTCTGTCAGCGTAGGCTGTAAGCACAACCCCCACCTGTGGACGTCGGGCCTCATACCACCCTCATGGAGTCTGTTTCTGACCGTTTGAGCAGACACATGCACATTTGTGGCCTGCTGAAGGTCATTTTGCAGGGCTCTGGCAGTGCACCTCCTTGCACAAAGGCGGAGGTAGCGGTCCTGCTGCTGGGTTGTTGCCCTCCTACGGCCTCCTCCACGTCTCCTGATGTACTGGCCTGTCTCCTGGTAGCGCCTCCATGCTCTGGACACTACGCTGACAGACACAGCAAACCTTCTTGCCACAGCTCGCATTGATGTGCCATCCTGGATGAGCTGCACTACCTGAGCCACTTGTGTGGGTTGTAGACTCCGTCTCATGCTACCACTAGAGTGAGAGCACCGCCAGCATTCAAAAGTGACCAAAACATCAGCAGAAGCATAGGAACTGAGAAGTGGTCTGTGGTCACCACCTGCAGAATCACTCCTTTTTTGGGGGTGTCTTGCTAATTGCCTATAATTTCCACCTTTTGTCTATTCCATTTGCACAACAGCATGTGAAATTTATTGTCAATCAGTGTTGCTTCCTAAGTGGACAGTTTGATTTCACAGAAGTGTGATTGACTTGGAGTTACATTGTGTTGTTTAAGTGTTCCCTTTATTTTTTTGAGCAGTGTATAACAAGCAATACATCTACAAAGAAAGGTCGCTCTCACTATAAGGGTGGCCGGTATTTTGCAGAGTTAAGTTAATGATACTCTATATAAGTAGACCTACATGTAGTTTCACAGTTACAGTGAGGCAGGTCATTGATGACTATAGTAGAACTTCACACACATGGGCCAACACACAGGCTTAAACATTCAACTGGAGGAGTGGATAAAAATTGTATCAATGAAAAGAGAATAATGTAGAAATGCAGAGATATGCTTAACATATTATAAGAAATATATAAAGTTGTCATGAAAGGTCACTCTTCTGTGTTGTTAAAATAATCCCATGATTATAGGGTACGGTAAAAGCAGAACTGTCGCTATCAACAGGAAGACATCCCATGCCTGCCCTTAAACAGATGTCTCGTGAATCTGGTGAACAACAATAAGGAAAGCACACTGTTCTCACTTCAGTCTCATGACATCACATTTCACAGTTGTAACCCAGCTAGCACATAATGTTCTGAGAACCATATGTTTCTTCAAACTTGGTGAGAGCGTTGTTGTCCTATTGTTATCTTGCATTCAACCTTCCCACAACWTTCTGGGAATGGTGCATGATGGTTGCTTGGCTTTGGAACATTCTGAGCACATTTAAGGAACTTCACAAAAAAAAAAGGTTATTTTCTTGGTATTTCAATACTTTAACAGAATGTTTCCTAAAAGTTGGTCACATTTCATTTACATTTTGGTGATGTTCTAGGAATGTTCTCCAACTGGTTTGACATTGGGAATGTTCACAAATAGTTCAGAGAACGTTAAGAAACAGTGTCCTTCTATGGGAATTTCCATACTCCAGCATAACATTTCCTACAGGTTTCCTCATGGTGCTATTTAAAGTTATGTTCTCAAATTTTTCAGAGAACGATAAGAAACAACGTTCTTCTATGAGAATTTACGTACTCCAGCATAACATTTTCTACAGGTTTCCTCATGGTTCTATTTCTTGTCATGTTCTCAAATTGTTCCGAGAACGTTAAGAAAACTTTCCATAAAAACCACAAGAAATCTTTAGTAACGTTCAGAGAACATTCTAAGAATGTTATTTAACCTTTTCACATGTACCAACAAACGGGTGTGATCATTCTACAGTGGTCTCTGCAGCGTACGCTTAAACCGGTTTGATTAGAACGCTTATTTAGAACGTCCAGTTTCGATTGACGAAACAGTCAGCATTTGAGGTAGCCACACTGTTTTTTCACAGAAACATTTAGCAGAAACACAGTCCTTACAAAGTTATGTCCTGAATGTGACAAGTTTATTTTTGGATGCAATGTTCAGACATTCACAGAAGTAGAAACAGCATAACACAATCATCCAAACCGTAAAATGTAAGCTACACTAGTCATTCATCACATCACGGGTGAGCTCAACATTGATCGAAATAATTGAGTAAAACACTTTATAGAAATCGAAAGTAATCCAATGATGGATAGTTTGTGCGCGCCGCCATGTTTGTTTTTCGTGTCAACCAGAAATAATAAAAGGAGACAAGATGAGTTTGGTCTGTTTACAGTATGCATGTTGAAGGGGGTGTGTCGTCTACGGTCATTCACTTTTTACCCGAAAGATGAGTGAACCATTCCTTCACCTCATTATAAAATCTTTGGTCTGACAGACGTTTACGTGACACTCACAATGCATTGCATGATGTCAGCAAACATGGTGCCACACATAGCTAGCAAATAGCTTAGCATTAGGTAAATATAATCAGTACAACCTTCAAAAAGTATTTTACACTCATCAAAGGTGTCCATTACAATCTATGCAATAATCGGAATGCATTGTTTGTGACCAGTACTTGAAAACATGTGAATAAAACTGTAAATACATTATGCTCCATACATACAGTACATACATACACTACCGTTCAAAAGTTTGGGGTCACTTAAAAATGTTCTTGTTTTTGAAAGAAAAGCAAATTTTTGGTCCATTAAAATAACATAAAATGTATCAGAAATACAGTATAGACATTGTTAATCTTATAAATGACTACTGTACCTGAAAACGCCTGTTTTTTAATGGAATATCTACATAGGTGTACAGAGGCCCATTATCAGCAACCATCACTCCTGTGTTCCAATGGAACGCTGTGTTAGCTAATCCAAGTTTATCATTTTAAAAGGCTAATTGATCATTAAAAAAAACTTTTGCAAATATGTTAGCACAGCTGAAAACTATTGTTCTGATTAAAGAAGCAATAAATCTGGCCTTCTTTAGAAGAAGCTTACTAGTTAGCAGCTAGTTAGGCTAGTTGAGACTGCATGCGCTTTCTCATCCTACACAGTTACAAACAACAACTCAATTTAGAATATAAAGTAGCAGACTACCTGTTTGCTCTTGGTAGTTGTAGCCTATCCTTCTCCTTAAATGTTTTATTCCATCATTTTAATTCCCTCTTCCATTGATTAGATATCCCGTAACTTTTGCCCCACATGGAGGTTCTATTATTGCCACTTTGATGACTTAGGATTGGCCAACAACAGCAACGAGCTACATGCGCCACTCAATTTCTCTCTCTCTCTCTCTCTCTCTCTCACTCTCTCTCTCTCGCTCTCTCTTTCTAATACAGCAGCTGCGTTCGGATCTGTATGGGTCCTTCTGGACAAGTCAGTTAAAATTACACATACCCGAGACCCGTGACAATCATATCAGAACCGAACAAGACATTATTTAGAATTCGGTATCCGGACCCGCTCTGGTCCCGGATCAGGTCTCGGGTATTCGGGGACTGGTGGATCCGTGAAGACCTCTAGCTTGGAGTTTAAAAAAGTTAACAAGCAGTGTTATTAAAAGTCTTATTGAAACATGTTCTCAGAATGTTATTTAATTACCTTCAAATAAGCTATAATTTCCTTTCTCAGAATGTTAATAAAACCTCCCAGGAAAACGTTCAGGGAACAATAGTAAAACGTTCCCAGAACCAATGCGAAGCGAAAAACGTATGTTCCCACAACATGCAAGGAACAAAATTTGCTAGCTGGGGAGGCAGTTAGCTAGTTCTTGCTCGCCCACTCTCCACACACACACGCACACACACACATACACTGTTCGATACAGATCTGACTCACACTAACGCCCGTGAGGAGTATCATTCCACAAATAGAGTAGCTTTTACAGTGCCTTCAGAAAGTGTTCACACTGTTGACTTTTTCCACATTTTCTTGTGTTACAGCCTGAATTTAAAATGTATTCAATTTAGGAGTTAAAATGTGCTTAAGAAGTTACATAATAAGACATAATGTGCAATAATAGTGTTTAACATGATTTATGAATGACTACCTCATCTCTGTCCCCCACACATATAATTATCTTTAAACTCTTACAGCTACCCCCCACCCCCCTTCTTTCAATTTCCGCCTGAAGACATACCCAAATCTAACTGCCTCTAGCTCAGGCCGAGAAGCAAGAATATGCATATTCTTGGTACCATTTGAAAGAAAACACTCTGAAGTTTGTGTAAATGTGAATTGAATGTAGGAGAATATAACACAATAGATCTGGTTTAGATAATACAATGAAAAAACCATACGTTTTTTCTTTTTAATTGTTGTATCATCATCTTTAAAATGAACAAGATAAAACAAACATTCAGTTATGAATATGGGGACAATTTCAGTGAAAAACACAAGAGGTCAACAGTACTTGTGCAAAGTGTCACGTTCCTGACCTTATTTCCTTTGTCTTGTTTAGTTGGTCAGGACGTGAGCTGAGTGGGCATTCTATGTTATGTGTTTCTATGTTGGGTTCATGTTCAATTAGCCTGATATGGTTCTCAATCAGGGGCAGGTGTTTTACATTTCCTCTGATTGAGAACCATATTAAGGTAGGCTGTTCTCACTGTTTGTTTGTGGGTGATTGTGTTTGTGCCACACGGGACTGGTTCGTTCGTTCGTTCGTTCGTTCGTTCGTTCGTTCGTTCGTTCGTTCATTCATTCATTCATTCATTCATTCATTCATTCATTCATTCATTCATTCATTCATTCATTCGTGTGTTCCTTCCTGTTCGTGCGTTCTTGTTTTATGTTCTCAAGTTCAGGTCTGTTCACGTCGTTTATTGTTTTGTAGTTTGTTTAAGTGTTTTTCCGTCTTCGTTTAATAAACATTAAGTATGTATTCAAACCACGCTGCATTTTGGTCCGATCCTTGCTCCTCCTCAGACGAGGAGGAAAACGACCGTTACACAAAGTTTCAGAATGATAACTTCCAAAATGAGTGTGCTACCTGACATTTATCATGAAGTCACCCAGGTGTCCCACACAAGTAGCCCAAATGTACCCAAGTGGCCAAATTGGTGAAGGTATACATTTTTAAACAAATAACTATATACAAAATACCAAAATGGTATTCTAACACCCCCCCCCCAAAAAAATGGAGGGGAAAAAAGGGGAAAAAGAAAATGGAAAAAAAAAAAATATGAAGAAAAAATATATATACATTTACAAAATAACATGGGTAACTATTTACACACTTTCAATATTTGGAAGACCCTCAGTCCTCTATCAAATCAAATCTATTTATATAGCCCTTCGTACATCAGCTAATATCTCAAAGTGCTGTACAGAAACCCAGCCTAAAACCCCAAACAGCAAGCAATGCAGGTGTAGAAGCACGGTGGCTAGGAAAAACTCCCTAGAAAGGCCAAAACCTAGGAAGAAACCTAGAGCGGAACAAGGCTATGAGGGGTGGCCAGTCCTCTTCTGGCTGTGCCGGGTGGAGATTATAACAGAACAGATTTTCAAACGTTCATAGATGACCAGCAGGGTCAGACACTAATAATCACAGTGGTTGTAGAGGGTGCAACAGGACAGCACCGCAAGAGTAAATATGAACAGTTTACCTCTAGATGGCCCGGGAGGTGTGGAGCCAGAGACAGCAGGGGTCCAGCTGGATGAACCAGCTTCAGAGGGGGATGGACACGTTGGCACTGGGGGCTCCCATTCGGTGTCAGTGTCACTGTGAAAGAAAATGTTCAGTTAGAATAGTTTCACATATGAGCCCTGTATCAACAGGTATAATAAACAGATATATAGAGTACAGGAAAAGTGCTGTTCCATTTCACTTTGGCCATTGTTGTGGGCCTGCCTCAAATAGGCTATTTCATGTGGGGGTGGGGTGGATCCCCACCCCCACAGGTGTACTTTACACATTTCATTACATTTTTATATATTGCAAATAAAATGTAAAAACAATCACAAATAATATTTTATATTATTAATTTCAAACAACGGCATTAGCATGAGAAGAATTTACCAGTCCAAAACAATGTYCTCTCCGTTCAAAAAATATGCTTCCATTTGAGTCATGGTCGCTAACTGAGTCGTCTTCCAAAAGCATATGTTTCACTTTCACGATCAATTTCCTCTATAATTTTGTCTACATTCGTATATCTAGTCTTAGATTTAGCTTTCCCTGACTYATTCGCCATGATGTTCGATATRTAAACARCTGAAGATGCGCGTTACCGAAATWGTGCAGTGCGTAAAWRACKTAGCTCCTTCSAGTATGAATCTTCAGTGGCGAAAGACCGTCTTTACGCCAGAGTTTACTACATGGGTTGGTCTTCCAACACAGAACCATTGCATATTGCCGTTTACCTCTGCTCATTGGCTATCTACCCAGCTAGATTTCAAGACGATCAGTGGTCATTGGGTTAAAATMCAGTCAATCAACGAAACAGCGGTCATATAATTGGTGCACAATGAGGTCGTTACTTGTTGTCTTCCAATCGGTTTCTTTGGGTCAATACGTCCCGCGAAATGACCCATCAAGTTTGGTTGTGTTACAAACAAACAGTTGATTGCAAKGAAACCAAACATGACTGGATAAAGTCAGGTTTAGTCTGTGTATTTATGTCGAATGTTTCGTCGAAAATTGAATGACACGAAATTCAACGAAATAAGCGGTCACAAAATGTTTCGTGTTAGGCTATAAAAATGGATTTAACCGAACAAAATACCATTCATTGTGTAACAATGAGCCTTGGGATTGCAAACAGAGCAAGATCTTCAAAGGTAAACGATTTATTTCATTGCAATCTGTGATTTTGTTACGCCTGTGCTGGTTGAAATAGTATTTTGRTATGKGGCTCTGTGCTCAGATAWTCRCATYGTATTCTTTCGCAGTAAATCCTTTTTTAAATCTGACAACGCAGTTGGATTAGCAAGATTCTAGGCTTTTGAAGCATGTGAGACACTTGTATTTTCAGGAATGTTTAATATGACTTTATGTGGCGATCACCGTATGTTGTCGAATTTAAACCCGGTACCGGTATCCGTAGCGCAGAGAAGTTTTAAGGTCCCTCAGTTGAGCAGTGAATTTCAAACACAGATTCAACCAGAAAGACCATGGAGGGCCCCTTTTAGTAGATCTGTATAAAGAAAAAGCAAACATTGAATACCCCTTTGAGCATGGTGAAGTTATTAAATACAGGTGTCCTTCCTAACGCAGTTGCCGGAGAGGAAGGAAACCTATCAGAGATTTCACAATGAGCCCAATGGTGACTTTAAAACAGATACAGAGTTTAATGGCTGTGATAGGAGAAAACTGAAGATGGATCAAAAAACATTGTAGTTACTCCACAACAATGTTCCCTCTAAGCTGTGCACAGAAGAAATGTTAGCCAGCGCAGAGAAGCAAGAGATTGAACTTCACTCAACTTTCTAGAGTTTTCCCATTTAGTTAACACTATCAACGTTTCGCTCCACTGTGGGAACTGTGATCGAATCAATGCAATATTAGCCACTTTCAATGTAACATACCGAAAGAAAATGATCTATGCAAGACTATCTATACAAAACAAACTGTGCAAAAGATTTTGCTGTAGCATTGGAGTCAGTGTTTGTGTTTGTATTTATTATGGATCCCCATTAGCTGCTGCCAAGGCAGTTCTGGACTTGGTGACTGTGAAGAGACCTGTCTTGTGGGGTTTGCATGGGTGTCAATACCTCTCACAAATACAAGTAGTGATGAAGTCAATCTCTCCTCCACTTTGAGCCAGGAGAGATTGACATGCATATTATTAATGTTAGCTCTCTGTGTACATCCAAGGGCCAGCCATGCTGCCCTGTTTTGAGCCAATTTTCCAAGGACCTGCCTTGTTGACAGTGCTGATAAGAATGCAAAGGTGCGCTTTATTATAGACAGACTTCTCCCCATCCTAGCTACTGTTGTATCAATATGTTTTGATCATGATAGTTTACAATTCTATGTTACTCCAAGCAGTTTAGTCTCCTCAACTTGCTCAATTTCCACATTATTCATTACGAGGTTTAGAGTTTAGTAAATGATTTGTGCCAAGTACAATGCTTTTAGTTTTTGAAATATTTAGGACTAACTTTTCCTTACCACCCATTCTGAAACTAACTGTAGCTCTTTGTTAAGTGTTGCTGTCATTTCAGTCGCTGTGGTAGCTGACGTGTATAGTGTTGAGGCATCTACATACAAAGACACACGGGCTTTACTCAAATCCAGTGGCATGTCCTTTGTAAATATTGAAAAAAGTAAGGGGCCTAGACAGTTGTCCTGGAGAATTCCTGATTCTACCTGGATTCTGTTGGAGAGGCTTCCATTAAAGAACACACTCTGTGTTCTGTTGGACAGGTAACACTTTATCCACAATATAGCAGTGGGTGTAAAGCAACAGATTATGATCGATAATGTCAAAAGCCACACTGAAGTCTAACAAAACAGCCCCCATAATCTTTTTATTATCAATTTCTCTCAGCCAATCATCAGTCATTTGTGTAAGTGCTGTGTTTGTTTAAAAACTTATTCAGGATAGGGTCTATTTTTCTCAATTTCCACCTGATGTGCCCAAAGTAAAGTGCCTGTTGCTCAGGCCCTGAAGCCAGGATATGCATATAATTGGTACCATTGGAAAGAAGACACTTTGAAGTTTGGAGAAATGTTAAAATAATGTAGGAGATTATAACACAATAGATATGGTAGGAGAAAATCCAATGAAAAACCAACCGGAATTATTTTATTTTTGAGAGCCCATGCTCTTACAATGAAAATAATTGGGGCATTCTGAAATCTAGCTCTCAGGATGCAATTCCTATGGAATTGTAGGGGATACCTAGTCAATTGTCCAACTGAATGTATTCAACTGAAATGTATCTTCCGCATTTAACCCAACCCCTCTGAATCAGAGAGGTGCGGGGGGGTGCCTTAATCGATATCCACGTCTTCGGCGCCCGGGGAACAGTGGGTTAACTGCCTTGCTCAGGGGCAAAACGACAGATTTTTACCTTGTCAGCTCGGGGATCCAGCAACCTTCCGGTTACTGGCCCAACGCTCTAACCACTAGGCTACCAGAGCCACAGAACTCACCTGAGAAGAGGGCTGCTGAGACACCGGCTGCGTGCAGGCCACAACAGCCAATGGGACAGAACTCTGATTCAGAGAGCATGGCCCTGTGGAGGGGGGCCATGGTGGTCCAGGCTGTGCCCAGGCAGTTGATTGACTAGGGCAGGGAGAGGTAGCTGGAGGGGCATCCACAGCCATGGATGGAACACCCAAGCCCCCGGCAGAAGACAGCTGGTACAGGGGCTCAAAGTGATTTGAAAGTCTAAAGTCCGGACACGGGGGAAGAAGGCAGGCACACCGAGAATGATTCTTCTCCTTCTTTCTGGCTATGACACACATCCATTTACGTTCACCTGGAGTCGAACAATGAGCAGCCATTTTCTGGTTCAAGCTAGTAGAGTGGCGCAGTGGCGGAAATTGATCATAGTCCAGGAAGGTCCCATTATGATCCTCTTGGATGTTTTGATAGGAAGCATTTAAAGATGCCAATAGTCTCATAGAATCTTCATTCAGTTAAAGGGTTAGGGTTAGGGTTAGGCTTGGTCAAATATTTTATTTCTTCATGAAGACTAATAATCCTTTCTTTAGCTGCATCAAGTTCAATAAATGTTTCACAAATGAAGGTATCCATCGGACCTGACCCCGTGACAACAACGGACATACATTTAATGGCACGCGAGTCCCCAGCAGATTAAAATTAGTTTTCACTGCTGCACGCCAACAGTCCAAGGGAACAAACATTTCCATCCATGGCCGTGGACCCCCCCACCCCTGTCTCTCATTGAATGTGAAGAGCAAGGGAGAAGTGCAGGGGGCCGGGTGACGTCTTGAAAGTTTGTCAGTGGCAGGTTGTAGGTTGCAGGCTGTACCTTGCTACGCACTGGCCCGGCTGCGTATTAGTGTTCGGTGTGGCCTCTCAGAGCTGTGTCAGCATGTCCCCAGTGTCTTGTACCTATGTTTGTCCTCTGTAGTTGCGTGCCTTTCTTTGTTTACTTTCAGTTGTCGCAGCAGAAGGATAAGGACAGAGAATGATGATGTGTGGCTGTCACAATGTATCCTGTCACCTATTCTGTTCTCTGTGACCACGAACTTCAAAACCACCCCTTGGTTGGAATATGGGTTTGTTCATTCACAAAAACAGCGACACAGTGGGGGGTTGGCTTCAGCTGCCTCCCTTTGGCCAGCAGTGGCACGTGTGTCATGAACAACATTAGCGTGATCAATAATAATGGAATCGGTGGTCTGGTGGGAGGAGTTATAGGAGGACAGGCTCATTGTAAAGGCTGGAATGGAATAAATGGAATGATATCACACACATCCAACATATGGAAACCCCATTGAATCAGTTCCATTGCAGCCATTGCAATGAGCCCGTCCTCCTATAACCCCTCCCATCAGCCTCCTCTGATTGGAGTAGGATTCCATTGCATTGACAGGCACGACTCAGGCCCGTACTCTACACAGACCAATGTGCCATAACCAATCAAAGCTGCAGTAGGCCTAAATGCAAATAGCCATTGCCATACACGGATCTGTGCCATTCACTTTGAACTGGACTGTGTTTACAGCATGAGTGGTCGCGAGTAGATGCGCTTGTTTTGAGATCAAAGCGAGAGCTGCATGTAGCCACCTGTGCATATTTGTTAACCTCTACTGGATCTGTTCGGTCTATCAAATAGCTCACCTCTAACTTTGTACAGTACTAATGCAATTAGTAATACTATTAGTTGTGCAATTTAGTTTGTGTGTTTCTTGTTTGAAGTGCAATAGTGTAATAATCAGGTTCTCTTCTTTAAAAGTGTGTTATTCTATTTGTGTATTTGTGTGATATAGGATGTGCAAGTTAGTTTTATTTGTGTTTTTTGTTAGCAATAGGGTAATAGTGTAATAATTCGATTCACTTTTTAATTTGTATTTATATAATACAATTTGTTTCTATTTGTCTTTGTTAGTTCTTTTTTGAGTCTTATTTTGTTTGGGTGGGGGGGATTGGGGGCTGAATGGGGGGTTCGCCCAGGGAGCCATACAAGCTATAACTGCACTGGTCAACGGTGACAGCAGAGGTCACAGGCAAAACATCACTACCAGTTTCCACCAACTTCGCCACCTGATCGTAGAGGGTAAAGTATGGTTTAAACATGTTGACATGACACAGATAGTTTTTTTTCCCTGCTCTCCGATGTGGCGATGATGTAATCCATTAATTTTTTATTCACTTTGGGGTAAGAGCCTTAAAAGTGAGCCTGCAACGGTGACCCCAGAACGGGCAACAAAACCAGGACTTAGTCACCCACATCGAAAGGGCAGTTTCCGCCCTTCCGATCGTACCAAACTTTCATTTTCATTTGCGCCTTTCTCAGGATGTGAAATCTGAAACCACTTGAAGCAGGGATGTCCTTCCTATCATATCATTCGCTCTTCCGACTGTCCATCAACTTATGGCTGAACCCTACATCACAGCCGCTGACAAAGCACATGCCTACAATCCTTACATCAGCGCAGCAGGATAGAGTGGTTTCATCACTGAGTACGCTTACCTGCATACTAATAATTTGATAAACTGATTGTCAGTAGGCAGTTTATGCAATAGTCTTATAAAAACCTTACTCTGTTTATCTTAAATCGATATGAGGTCAAAATTGAAGTAAGCATAAGCAAATTAAAACACCTGGTTTTCTGAGCAATTTTTCAAATTATTAGGACATGTAAACACCTTAAATCGGCATTCCAGCGTTGTATTTGATCTGCCCATGTGCTAGCACCAGCTGAGCAAGCCTCCCTCTTTAGCTCGAGTGAAGTGTGTTCAGAACAACTAAATGTATGCCTCTTAGAAGTCGTTTTCACATACAAACGTTATATATCCGAACTCAGAATCAAATCTGCTTCCCAAAAATAATATATTTTCTGTGGTAGAAAGTTTATTTCGATTTTCTGCCATCAGGTAGCCTGATTTCAGATGTGTCCATGTAAACAGGATAATTAGGGAAATCGTTCTTCTTGCAAAGTATGTAAACGTTTTAATCAAACTATTATATTAACCTGACTATGCACAATAAATCGTATTATTGTGTGCATATAACCACACTCACTATAGCACATTCAGAGATTGATTTATAGACAATAATTAAAATAATGTATAGATTTTAGACAAAAAAAAACACTTTCTGATTGTCATAGATGGACAAGATTAATATGAGATGAAAGGCGAGTTTCCCGAACAAGTTCATTAAGCCAAACTGGAGCTCTGTGTGACGTTCACAGCGGTGAAGGCAGATGTTTTGATCGAGAGACCTTTAGAAAATATGCACATTTTCTTCAACACTATTCATACAAATATGTATTTTACAGTTATAAGTGTCCTTTAGACACTTATTGGTATCCTTTAGGAGTGGTTTCTTTGCAGCAATTCAACCACGAAGCCTGATTCACACAGTCTCCTCTGAACAGTTGATGTTGAGATGTGTCTGTTACTTGAACTCTGTGAAACATTTATTTGGGCTGCAATTTCTGAGGCTGGTAAATCTAATGAACTTGTCCTCTGCAGCAGAGATAACTCTGGGTCTTCCTTTCCTGTGGCGGTCCTCATGAGAGACAGTTTCACCGTAGCACTTGATGGTTTTTGCGACTGCAGTAACATTTTCAGGACTGACTGACCTTCATGTCTTAAGGTAATGATGGACTGTCGTTTCTCTTTGCTTATTTGAGATATTCTTGCCATAATAAGGACTTAGTCTTTTACCAAACATGGCTGTCTTCTGTATACCAGCCCTACCTTGTCAAAACACAACTGATTGGCTCAAATGCATTAAGAAAGAAAGAAATTCCCCAAATTCACTTTTAACAAGGCACACCTGTAAATTGAAATGCAATTCCAGGTGACTACCTCATGAAGCTGTCATCGAGGCAAAGGGTGGCTACTTTGAAGAATCTCAAATATAAAATATATTTTGATTTGTTTAACACTTTTTTTGGTTACTACATGATTCCATATGTGTTATTCCATAATTGGAACACATAATGTCTTCACTATTATTTTACAATGTAGAAAATAGTCAAAAATTAAGAAAAACCCTGGAATGAGTAGGTGTGTCCAAACTCTGACCGGTACTGTATATCGTTTCCTGAACATTCTTATCTCTCAGATATAGGAGAGACATTTTAAAACATACTTCCTTTTGATTTATGTTTGAATATCTGTTTTGCCATGTATGAATATGTCATTCAAGGCGTTTATATGGGCAAATAGCCATAAACCAAATGCATTGTTTCGTCAAATTATTCATTCTCATAATTGTTTTATACTTACAGAGGTCCACATTTTTTTGATCCCATATGTTAGCTTAGTAGAAACACAGCCGGGCCCCCAAGACCTTAAAGGGTTTTAACTCAATGCTACCATATATTTTATACAGTAGGGCCATTTATACAATGACACTGTCACAAAGTGGGAAAGCAGACAGTGCCAGTTGTAATGAACAATGCTCCAAAGATGTCATTCTAAGAATAACCTACAGAAAAAGTGTTTCCTAAACCTGCTACGAGACATTTTTCCAACTGTCCCATTCATCCCATCTAGACTGTCACATTGGATCATTGGAATGTGCACGTCACTGTCTTAACAGTTAAATCAACCACATTTGTGTATCCATTCCACAATGATCCCGCAATTTATTTATATTTATACAGTGTCCACCCAGGCACCGGCTAATAGTGCAAGAAAACATAATTTAAGGAAGAAATTTCACTTCCTTATGGTATAAAATAAATGTCCCAGAAAAATACAACTCTACAGTTTCTGAATCGCTCAAGGGTATTTCTCTAACAAATYATCAACATTAGGCCTATATCCAAAATCAGATTTTATAATGTAATACATCCTACAACAAAGCACCAAGCACTGTTGACAGGTAAACTACAAATAAAATGAAATCGTGTGGCATATGAGGAAGATGCTTGAGGTGAATTATAGCTGCCAGTGTTATAGTTATAAGATAGCCTATAGGTCCTAATCGATTATAAATATTGCTTTACAACTATTGAATTTACACACAATGTAACAACAAGATAGTCTACATGTAAAAGCTAGTTTGATGACGTGCAATTAACCCCATGCATGTCACAAAGTTTAGGCCACAATTTGTGTTGTTTTCAAGAAGAATTTTCTGCCCTTAGCGACCACTTTTTATCTTGTGCCTCCATTGATTTTGTTCCCATAATGTTGCCAATTCTACAGGAGGAAACAACTCTATAACTTTTGATCAGATACGGTTTGGAACTTTGGTTTTCTGAGATTATCTACACAGTGAACTTATTCCCATACCCCTTGGTTAAAAAATACATTTTTGATTTGACACCCTACTTTTTACATTGATTATCATCTGCGATTGCCAGCAACCCTAAATAGGCCTACAGTAATAATAGACTCGTGACGGCATTTACAGAGAAGAAAAGGGTAAGTGAAATGATATAATGAAATACAGTGCATTCGGAAAGTATTCAGACCCCTTTACTCATTCCACATTTTGTTATGTTAGTCTTATTCTAAATAGATTAAATCTTTTTTCCCTCATCAATCTACACACAGTACCCCATAATGACAAAGCAAAAACATGTTTTTAGAAATTTTTGCAAATTATAAAAATATCACATTTACATAAGTATTCAGACCCTTTACTCAGTACTTTGTCTAAGCACTTTTGGCAGTGATTACAGCCTCGGGTCTCCTTGGTTATGACACTAACAGCTAGCTTGGAAAACCTGTATTTTCTTCTCTGCAGATCCTCTCAAGCTCTGTCAGGTTGGATGGAGAGCATTACTGCACAGCTTTTTTTCAGGTCTCTCTAGAGATGTTTGATCGGATTCAAGTCCCATCTATGGCTGTACCATTCAAGGACATTCAGAGACTTGTTCCGATGCCACTCCTGCGTTGTCTTGGCTGTGTGCTTAGGGTCGTTGTCCTGTTGGAAGGTGAACCTTGAGGTCCTGAGCGCTCTGTAGCAGGTTTTCATTAAGGATCTCTCTGTACTTTGCTCCGTTCATCTTTCCCTTAATCCTGACAAGTCTCCCAGTCCCTGCCACTGAAAAACATCCCCACAGTATGATGCTGCTACCAGCATGCTTCACCGTAGGGAAGGTTTCCTCCAGACGTGGCGCTTGGCATTCAGGCCAAAGAGTTCAATATTGGTTTAATCAGACCAGAGAATCTTGTTTCTCATGGTCTGAAAGTCCTTTAGGTGCCTTTTGGCCAACTCTAAGCCGGCTGTCATGTGCCTTTTACAGAGGAGTGGCTTCCGTCTGGCCACTCTACAATAAAGGCCTCATTGCTGGAGTGCGGCAGAGATGGTTGTCCTTCTGGAAGGTTCTCCCATCTCCACAGAGGAACTCTGGCGCTCTGTCAGAGAGACCATCGGTTTCTTGATCACCTCTCTGATCAAGGCTCTTCTCCCCCGATTGCTCAGTTTGGTCGGGCGGCCAGCTCTAGGAAGAGTCTTGGTGGTTCCAAACTTCTTCCATTTTCCATCAATGGAAACAGGATCAAATCAAATCAGTGGAAACAGGATCAAATCAAATGTTATTCGTCACATGCACCGAATACAACAGGTGTAGACCTTACAGTGAAATGCTTACTTACAAGTCCTTAACCAGCAATGCAGTTTTAAGAAAATAAAGCTAAGAAAAGATTTACTAAATAAACTAAAGTTAAAAAAATTGAATGCTATACTATTTTTTTTTTAAGTAACACAAGAAAATAACAATAGGCTATATACAGGGGGTACAGGTACTGAGTCAATGCGCTGGGGTACAGGTTAATCAAGGTCATTTGTACATGTAGGTAGGGGTAAAGTGACTATGCGTAGATAATAAACAGCGAGTAGCAGCAGTGTAAAAACACCTGAGCTCAATTTCAAGTTTCATATAACAAAGGGTCTGAATACTTATGTAAATAAGAAAACCTGTTTTCACTTTGTCATTATGGGGTATTGTGTATAGATTAATGAGGACATTTTGTTATTTAATCCATTTTAGAATAAGGCTGATCAATTGGAAAATGTCAAGGGGTCTGAATACATTCGGAATGCACTGTATGTAAGTGTGTCCTGTTTGTTCAATATTTTAAATTCATTTCCCACTGGGATGCAGGGGATGGGTGGGCCTGGGTGGACAAAAATCTTAGTACATTAAACTGACATCTATGGACAATACTTTTTAAGGCAAGCCATGTTTTCCTGTCATCCAGAATCCTCAGTATATTCAAGTACTAAGATCCTCCTCATCCCCACTTTGGGTACGTTATTATACAGTTCTGCTCAGTTCTGGCACTCTCCCTACATATTTCATTTGCCACTACTTTATCATGCCTACATTGTAAACCTGAACAGTAGTATTCAAAAATTGGATTAAGTTCTGTAAAACATAATATATGTGAAAACGTTGTAGCAACATAACTGTTTTAGGTTTCGTGAGACTGGTATTTTTTTTACTCAGATTAAATGTATTGGAGAGTGTATGTAAACAGGAATTCTGATGATAGATTGTCAGACACATATCTGTCAAGTTTGACCTTGATTACGTCTGATTTCATATACGTCGACATTCAAAGGCACGGCTGTGGCATTTCAAAATCTTTCCAACATGGCGGATACTTTCTTAATGGTATAAATGTATAAATTATTATTAACTAGATCGTGCGTGTATGATTTGTCGGACTTCAAATGGATATCTGTCAAACTCGCAATCTAGTTCACTGGCAAGTACCAGGCAGGGCTATCGTTAGCTAGTTAGTTAGGAGCCAGCTAGGTTAGCTGGCTAGAGCCATCTAGCTAACATTAGATAGTATGATTTGAAAATGTCGGTGGTGGGGAAGTAACGTTAGGAATCGTTGATGATACATAATCAGTTTAAATTAACTAATGAAAGCTGGAAATTAAATGCAGGCAAGCCAAGCTCTGGGAGCACGCATGACGTATGAAGGTCATCTGACTGGAGTCAGATTTGTCTCTGCTGGAGTGGACTTCATCAGCTACAAAAGAATAACGTTACAAGTGCGAACTGTCATCTGAGGGTTCACGCGGTAAGTGAATTACTTAGCTTCGATAGATAACGGTAGTTATATTTTAATGTTTGAACATTATTTGTGTGGTAGTGTTTCTTTGGAGAATATATCCATTGTCAAGATCTCTATCCCTATCCAAATTGTGAAATGGGCAAACACGTTAGCTAACGTTTGCTAGTCAACTCACCAACAAGCTATAAAAAAAACGTTAGTTGCTTAAACATAAGGATTTTGGTGTCATAGGTGATAATTTTTTCTGAGGCATATTTTGTCAAATGTGCTTATTAGCTACGCCATGTTTCCTGGTTATTCTCAACTATCTTGGCTCCTAACTAGGCTACTTATCTAGCTTGCTACCTGAAGTAGCTAGCTAGCTACCTCATTTGGCGCATGTCTGCAATTGATGAGTGCAACGTGACAGGTGCACAAAATGGCGCTGCCTAAGCTTGATTCAGAAACTAGGCGTATGTTGCATGTCACGACTTCACAGGAGAGCCTTTTGAAAGTAAAACATTTTTTGGGGGGCAGAAATGTCTTCTTGAACATGTGAACTTTCATGTGCCTTAATAACAAACTTGTATGCCATCTGTAAATATGAATAAAATTGTTAAATTACAAGCCTTGTTGGTTAAGCCACAGAAAAAGTTGGCAACCTTCCCACTAGCTATGATTGGCTGAGATAATGAGTGGGCTGGACATGCAGAGAGAGGAGTTCGGATTGGTCTGCCATAGCAGCTCGTCATTCTTTGTTGGTAATCCTGTCGAACCACAGCTTTTTTTAAATGTATTGTGTAGTGGAGCTGTATAAGTGTTGCTCTCCACTTTCTGGAGGATCAAGTTTCGAAATCAGTGGAATTAGAGAATGATAGCTAAAGAGATGGAGGAAACACGTGTCTCCGGATTACATCTTCATACTAAGGGCAACCGTGGCATGGCATTCCTGACAGAGAGACGCGTCCATGCACTATGATGTATACAGGTAAGATAGCTAGCTACATTTTCAGATATTACACGATTTCTAATTTTGACATAAAATTGTTAAATTTCAAGCTAAATTCTACTGTTAGCTAGCTAACTTTAGCTGGCTGGCTCCCTAACGGATGTTATTATTCGTTTCCCAGAGCAGTTTGCTATTTTAGTTAGAGCCTAATGTTAGCTGGCTAACATTGAACATGGTTGGTTAGCTCCCAGCACTGTGGCATTGTTGGCACTGTTAATTGTTGTTTAACTAGCTAATGTTAGCTGGCTGGCTCGTCGTTATGCTAACGTTATGTGACGTGTGTGAACTTACACTTTGTTTACCTAGATAGCAAGCTATATGTCTTAAGCTAAAGTGTACTGTTAGCTAGCTAGCTAATGTTAGCTGGCTGGCTCCCCAGCTGACGTTATTATCCGTTTCCCAGAGTGGTGTGCTGTTCTAGTTAGAGCCTAATGTTAGCTAGCTAACATTGAACATGGTTTGTTAGCTCCCAGCACTGTGGCATTGTTGGCACTGTTTATTGTTTAACTAGCTAACGTTGGCTGGCTGGGTCGTTAACTAACGTTACGTGACGTGTGTACAACACTCGTTGAATATGGCCGGTGTCATTAAACATCTGCAAAAAAGCGTAATGAAATTGTTGCCAGCAGAGCTGGTTAGGCTGTTTTCATGTTATCCAGAGGTAAACAAATCATGGGCCAGAGCGTCAAGTGTGCCCTTCGAGAGCAAAACGAGATGGGTGGGGCTAAAGCTTAGGGTGAGGGTGTGAACGATGCTGAATATGTGTCGACAAAGAAGAGCTCTTCATTAGATACCAAAACATTCAAACGCCATTTTGTCAGAAGTGAGTTTACAAGTTGATCAAATTTCAAAGCAGAATTACTTTCCCCATTGTTCCTCAAATGCAGTGTATGATATACACTTTTGTAGCTCTGAGTCTCTACTTTTATATAATGTAAAAAACACAATTTCATATTTCTTTTTTTTAAGACCGAATCCAGGTGATGAGTCACTAATTACAATTAGATTTTTGAAAGTTAAAACAAATTCTGAAATAGTTATGTACTATTCAAATAACATATGCTTATTTCTGACATTGATATTTGGCTTGGGTGTGAAACATAAATCTAAAGTTATGAATATCATTTTCTGTAACTCTCTGAACGAACAGTAGTAGGCCAAAATACTTTCTCTCCACAGGCTTGACTAAAGGATGTTGGTGCTCTAGACACAAGGCCAATAGTTAAAAGTAAGCTTAGGTTGAAATTACCTGAGATGGACAACAACATGTTTGTCAGTTGGAGTCAGTGGAGGGCTGCCTCAGTTGTTCAGATATATCTTGTGAATAACAATGTTTATTTTCTCTGCAGTCACATGAGTCATGGTATGTAGAACATCTTCGTTCCTACAAGCTATCATCTACACAAGTTAGCCTGTCTGTTCAATTGCAATCTGAGCTCAACGAAACTGTCACCTTTTCTTCATACAACATTGATGGCCAGCTTCTGTTGACCCCCAAGAGGTTCGTTCGAGTGAGAGAGTTTAAAATGTTATGGTGAGTCATTATTTGTTTAATGAAGCCATTATGTACCTAGTGTTACCATTTGTATTGTTTTGATATTCCAAGTGCAACCTCTTAATGTGTATTCTTCCTCAGCAATGGGAGCTGCAGCTCCTCAAGACATAATAATTTGTGTTGTTGATGCTGACCATACAAGGAAGATAAACTTCAGCACTCATCCAGCATCTGTTGATGACTTGATAAACATTTTCAAGGCCAAGTTTGAGTTTGATGACAACTTCTGCTTGTAGTATGAAAACCCTGACGTTGATGGACAACTTACCTGCTTGAAGGAAATTGAGGAGTTGCCACAAAAGGCAACACTACACCTTTTAATGGAAGGAGGAGATACAAGTTCTACACCTGACACAGAAATGCTTTCCGATGTGTCTTCCCCAGAGCGCCTCAGTAGGTGTCCGCCAGACGTTTTTCCCGAGCCTACTTTTGCATTAGAGGTAGAGCTTAGAGAAGGAAATGCTTCCTTTGAAAGGAACAGAAAATATCTTCAGTAGTCTAAAGATCAAAAACATGACATCTTAGAGAGAATTGCTTCTACAGTGTACAGTTTCAAGGCTTACCCAAATGACAGAGAGATAGGAACGGCAGCTGTCCTTGTTACGAAACACCCCTGTCTGAAAGAGGCAGGATCTGACACTGGGTGGAATGAATTGAAGAATTGCATCAAATTCAAGATGGGTAACTACAGAACCAAGTTGAGGAGAGCAGGAGAAGACGCAATCTAGAGAATGAACCACCGCACTCAAACATAAAGAGACCTAAGCGGGCTGCAGTTAACTTTCTGCACATAACTTGGAGAGGACTCTGGGAGTCTTGAAACGCTGAGGCAGGAAATGGCCCAAGAAGTTCAGAAGACGAAAAGGAACTTACCCCTGATCGATAGGAAGATGCAGACCACATTCGCCCTGCGGCGCCAGGGTATAGTCACCAACACTCCACCTGTAAAGGAGTTCCTTGATCTATGGCCTGCTCTGCACATGGAGTTGCAGGTAAAACTGCAATTCTGTTTTTACACAAATTGGACCTGCTTTAAAATACTAGGTATACTGAATTAAATGGTGATACTGTGTTTCAAACTTGTGATAACTTCCAAATACTGTCCTTTTCCAAATGTAGGTGTATGCAGAGTTCCAGCAAATTACAAACCAGAACCTGCCAAACATCTTCTATGCTGAGATAGACCGTCACACCCCTCGGTTGATGACCTTGTATAGACAGAGGGCATCGAAGGCTGGAAGGACTTCTGACGCTTTGGTTGACATTCTGAGGTGTCATGATCTACAGGTAAGACAGAGGACTCCGATCATTAGGGCACTGGAATCAGATTTTGGTCTAATGCAAATATCAGCTACTTATTAAACCATGAGAGGAGATTTCCCAGACACAGATTAAGCCTAATCCTGGACTAAAATAATTTTCTATGGAGATTTTCCATTGAGCTTTCTGTTTAGTCCAGGACTAGACTTAATAAGTATTTAAAAGGCACCTGAGAGTTTGCCCTTTTGGAACTATTCCATTGATTCCATTGTACCAGGCTCCTAATTAAACCAAGCACAGCACGTCACAAGTGATTTAATGCTAAATATTCAAATCTTTCTCTGATACCAGGTTAGATTAGTAAACCCATGTCATAAAATGTATGTTTATGTATCCTTTAGGAACACATAATGCCCACACAAGGCGTACAACTGTTCTCCGTGCTCTTCCTGTGTTGCTGTGCAAGGAAGTCTCCGGATATTTCAAAATATGCAAGGTAGGTTTCCTGCCATTCTGGTTATTTTGGGAATGTGCCCATTCCCAATCACCTCACAAGCTAGGGTGGGTTGATCTGAAAGGTTTAGATGGGTGAGTATGGTCTATCTAGCCAACCATAGGTCAGCGAAGATATATTGCTATATAACATGTCTGTCTAGTATTCTCATCTGAAGTGCATTGTGTATTTCAGGTGGAGGATTCAGAAGAGCCAGAGCTTGATGACTCACCGGTAGCCCTGCTGACAATTGTTGGTGACAACACAGAAAATCCAGTCCACTACAACCCGGTCAAGATCTCCGTCATCCTGAAGAGTGAAGTTGTGGTGATTGACCTCCCCAGACTGCCGGATTCTTCCCTGGTAATGTTTGCTCTGATCTATGCTCTACATCTCTGTTATCCGGAAGAACTGTCCAACACGTTCGGGTTCATTCAAAAAACCATGCTAGGTTTAGATGGGAAACTGAAGCCAAGGCTAGAGGCTCTGAAGAATGATTTTATGATACATGCGTAGACATTGACCAAATGCCTACCACAAGCTGATGACACTTTTTGTTTCAACATAATGAGATGTGGCTTAAGGTTGGAGTCTTATTTTTTTAGATGACATTGTGTTGGATTCTGTAAGAAGTGTTATGCTGAGCTGCTAGAATACAGTACAAAAGATTGTCCGAGTATTTGGTTTGAAGTCGGAGCAGAAAACCTTACACGCCACCTACCACAAGTGCTTTACACGGGCTTTTCCCTGAACCATGCAGGTGGAATTTGCATAGAATTATATTTTTGTGACTTTACTTTTTGTATGAAAACCTACACTCCTGAGTCTTCAACTGTACACTTATTTATTTTATGTTTTTTTTTCCATAGCATTTGCTTTTATGGTTAATATGCATTTCATTTTTTATAAGCTGTTTTATCAGCTAAAGCTGACATATTTTGAGAAACTATCCCATGGTAATGCCAGTACAGTATGTATTAGACTTAGAGCAACCTGGACACACAACGGCGTATGTTCCAATACTTTAGATTCAAGAGCTGTTTAATAACACTGATATTCTCAGCAAAATCTCAGAACCAAATACTGAGCCAAGTCACTACACGTCCGCAAAGAGTTTGGACTGAGAACAAAAGCCAGCTATGACTTTAATGTACAAAATGTTGTTCAAAGTGATACTGTTGCGTCAATGCAGTATTTCCACCCCTTCACGGATTTTTGATGATCTTTTGGAAGGTATTGTGCCTGTTGAGCGGTCTCAATTGATATTGGAATTTCAGTTTACTTTAAATAATAAACTGTTTTATAATCCCAAACTGACCACAAAATGTTTTTGCGGTTGACATTGTTCTTTTTGTTTCAGAAAGGAGCCCCAAAAAACACGTCTTAAACCCTAACCATCATTATAGTAGAACTTTCACCAGGGTTGGGGTCAATTCCATTTCAATTCAGGAAGTAAACCGAAATTCCAGCAATGAGGAACTGGAATTGATATTGACATTTTTGTTTACTTCCTGAATTGAAAATAAATTTACCCCAACCATGGTGAAAGTGCTACTGTAAAGTGTTCTCTTTAAAAGTGAACCTTTGCAGTATGTAGGCTAATAATTGTAGGTCATGGTGTTTCCTAGATCTGCCATTGTCCTTAACTTATTATTTTCTTTCTCAAATGCATTGAGATTACTTTTTTTCAAGCATGTTGTTCACTGTTTGTAACACACAGCACTTGAATAGGCCTAGCACTGACAAGTTGATTTTGGGGCTTACATATGGGACAATGTCTCAGTGGAGGTCAGGGTCGGGTCAATTCTGGAAGAAAACAAATTCAATTATTTTCCCCAGAGGCAATGAGGAAAATATTTGAATTTCAGTTTACTTAACAAATTGACTGAATTGAAAATGACTAACCCAAACCTGACCTCCACTGAGACAGTAGGCCATCATTGTAAATAAGAATTTGTTCTTAACTGACTTGCCTAGTTAAATAAAAGTTAAATAATAAAAAATTGTAAAAAATTGTAAAAAATTGCCACATTGACCCCAATCTGTGCTCTTTAATAATTGTGAACCTTGCACTATGTTCTCTAACTTGTGAACCTTTTACTGTAATAATAATAATAATTAAATGTACTCTGATCAGGAGTCTTTTCTTCGGGAAATGTGTTATTATTATATAAATCCATATTATTCCTGGTTTAAAAACATTAATTTGTACATGTTTTTTTTGATATATTAACATTGCAATTATTTTGTTTGAATTGGTGCTACTGAAGAAAACCTACGCAATCAGTTGCCACAAAGTTTTTGTTTAGATGTACAACTACCTTTTGATTTTATTAAGTTATAGTTTTTCATTTGTGTATTAGTTGTCTCAACTTACAATAATTGATTACAGGTTAATGGCTAGGAAGTAAGCATAAGACAAAAATATTAAGTTCATGCAACATGAAGTGTGTAGTAAAACTACTTGAAAGTGGTGTGTTACATTTACGTAAACAATCAGTTATATCGATATATATTTTAAGTTACTGTAGATCATAGTAATAAAGTTAATAATTCGAATTACTTTAAGTTACCTGTAATCAAAATTGTATATTAATTAACATAAATTGTTAAGTACCGTATCAATCAATACTTTAAAGTTTCATCACAACAAAAAAACCTGAAGCAATCAGTTGCCACAAATTAGTTCTGCTAACTTATTCAGTTTTACAGTGTGCACTTTTAATATTATGTGTATCCTAGTTGACGTGCTTGTATCTCCCTTCCAGAAACAACAACCTTCCTTCCTACCACAACCATCCTACAGGACTCAACTCCAACTGCAGAGCATCCACTCCAACTGTGTTTAATTGTGTGAACATTTTAACCACCTCCTGTCATTTTAACCACATCCTGCCCTCTCCCTCTTTATAACCTGTAGACCAACTGTGTTTGGTGTCGAGCACCTCTGTTTGGGGCAGCGAAGGAAGCAGGAGTGTGTCTGTGGGTCCAAGAAACAAGCTGTCGGTCCAAACTGCAAATGTCTGAGCTGTGGAGCTCTGGTTGGAGCTAGCTTGTAGTCTTGCGTCCGTCCTAACATAGTTTTCCCTGCATTCAGGATTATCAGCTATCGTTGTTTTTGTAGTTCTTGCCCCAAGCGCCACTCCATGTGCTCCCCCATGCTCAGTGTGATGGTGGCTTCGTTAAGGAATTTGTTGTGATTATGAGATGTAAAGTAACTTATTGCTTTGTAGTCCGAGCTATTTACAGAATTGATTGAGTAGAGCGCATGCCACTATCCGGGAAGTCTCGGAAACCCAGATCTAGGCAACAGCAGTGACTAGTTCTGGGATTAATGATGTACTCTATTGGCAAATTTGAAAAGGGGAGACAAAACATTTGTGACGAGGGTCCTCTTCCAACAAATCTCAAGTTTGGGTAGGTGGGACTTAAAATATAGGCAGGAATTGAAAGGTGTCTATTATCTGGCCCGGGTTACCCCGGTGGGAGGAGTTTGTACTGGTTGAAAAGTGATTGCATTCGTTTTGAAACCGCCTCCTGGGCATGAGCCAGGTGCCCCATTCAAAGCACATGGCAAAGTTAGCTCAAAACAAAAGTGATGTAGCCTAGGCTAGATTAAAACACATGGAGTAATGAGTAGGATTCCGTGTTCACATGCAAAAGTGATTGCTTTTGATAAAAATGCTTTATCTGCCTTCCCAATGAAAACTAGTTTGAAAATGTGAACATATTTTATGTAAAAGTACACTATATGGACAAAAGGTATGTGGACACCTGCTTGTTGAACATCTCATTCCAAAAGCATGGGCATTAATATGGAGTTGGTACCCCTTTGCTGCTGTAACAACCTCCACTCTTCTGGGAAGGCTTTCCACTAGATGTTGGAACATTGCTGTTGGGGACTTGCTTCCATTCAGCCACAAGTGCGTTAGTGAGGTCGGGCTCTGCTGTTGGGCGAATCGGCCTGGCTCGCAGTCGGGGTTCCAATTCATTCCAAAGGTGTTCGATGGGGTTGAGTTCAGGGCTCTGTGCAGGTCAGTCAAGATCTTCCCCACCGATCTCAACAAACCATTTCTGTATGGATCACGCTTTGTGCACAGGGTCATTGTCATGCTGAAACAGAAAAGGGCCTCCCTCAAACTGTTGCCACAAAGTTGGAAGCACAAAATCGTCTAGAATGTCATTGTATGTTGTCGCGTTAAGATTTCCCTTCACTGGAACTAAGGGGCCTAGCCCGAACCATGAAAAACAGCCCCAGATATTATTCCTCCTCCACCAAACTTTAGAGTTGGCACTACATATTGGGGCATGTAGCGTTTTCCTGGCATCCGTGAAACCCAGATTAGTCCGTCGGACTGCCAGATGATGAAGTGTGATTCATTCCTCCAGAGAACGCGTTTCCACTGCTCCAGAATCCAATTGTGGCGAGCTTTACACCACTCCAGCCAATACTTGGCTTTGCTCATGATGCTGAGCTTAGGCTTGTGTGCAGCTGCTCGGCCATGGAAACCCATTTCATGAAGCTCCCGACTCACAGTTCTTGTGCTGACGTTGCTTCCAGAGGCAATTTGGAACTCGGTAGTGAGTGTTGCAACCAAGGACAGACGATTTTTACACGTTTCAGTACTCGGCTGTCCCAATCTCTGACCTTGTGTGGCCTACCACTTCACGGCTGAGCCGTTGTTGCTCCTAAACGTTTCCACTTCACAATAACAGCACTTACAGTTGACCTGGGCAGCTCTAGCAGGGGAGAAATTTGACGAACTGACTTTTTGGAAAAGTGGCATCCTATGACGGTGCCATTTTGAAAGTCACTGAGCTCTTCGGTACGGGTCATTGTACTGCCAATGTTTGTCTATGGAGATTGCATGGCGGTGTGTTTGATTTTATACACCTATCAGCATCGGGTCTGGCTGAAATAGCCGAATCCACTAATTTGAAGGGGTGTCCACATACTTTTGGTCATGTCGTGTATAATTGTATGCTTCTGTAAGTTGCACCATGCTGCCTTGTTGACAACATGACGGAGCGGCGCATATTACCGTTATTACCACTTTTAATGTTCACGTAACAGGCCATAGACCGGTGCACCGCAGCTCAGGTTAATAGAACTCCCTCAATGTGCTGGGGCAGTGTTTCCTAACTCCGGTCCTCAAGTACCACCAACTGTACACATTTTCATTGTAGTCCCAGACAAACACACCTCATTCAACTCATCAAGGGCTTCATGATTAGTTAACCAGTTGAATCAGGTGTGCTTTTCTGAGGTTACAGTAAAAATGTGTTCTGTTGGGGTACTCAAGCCCGGGAATTGGGAAACACTGTGGTAGGGCAACAAGCGGATAAGGCAGTGACATAGGTACGCCGGATGTCCCAACTCCACCCTTTCCTCTATGCCAAACTGACGTTCTTTACGTATAAACTGGAACATTGGTACATTGTAGGAGGCAACCCAATGTCTCTAGAGAGACCACCATCCAGGTATGTATCATTGATTGATAACTGTTGGTACTGGCTAACAAACAAAGTGCCAGTGTTTTTAATCTTGTAACGTAAAGATAAACTTGTAATAAAATGATATATATATATGTATGGTCTGTTGTAATGCTCAGAACTCATGATCCAGCTCAATGGGTCAAGGACGGTCTTCCTATGGTTGAGGTGTTCCGCCTCAGTAAATAGGAATCTCCGTAATCTGGTAGTTTTAGGTAACCCTATAGGCAGCAGGTGTTACATATTCAAATGGCCAGTAATGTATTCTGTAAATATAATTACAATACAGTAATGTACTTGCTCTTCAGTGAAGTTTCTGTCAGTCTTATATTGGAAACCATATTCCTCTGTTTCTTGAACACCAGTGCTTTTTTGAATGACTGTAACCTTTAGGACAATGTCTTCATCACAGGTCCCCAAGGATGCAGTAAGGGTATATCATTAACTTAATTTGTGATGGTTTAAATGTTCAGATTGGGCTTGACAAATCAATGAACTAATGATATCAATGTTGTGTTATTTACAAGGTTATTTACAAGGTGGAAAAATGCTTTCAGTGTAAACTTAAAACGACTAAAACCATATATAAACAGTGGTGTAAAGTACTATTTAAGTAGGTATCTGTAACGATAGTCTATTTCGTCCTCATCGGACGAGGAGAGGCGAGAAGGATCGGAGGACCAATTTGCAGAGTGGTAAGTTTCCATGATATTTAATAAACACGAAAACAATATACGATACAAAACAACAAACGAACATACCGTTTCAGTCTCGTGTGGCGAAACACTAACACAGGAACAAACACCCACAAACCAAACGTGAAACCCCAGCTGCCTAAGTATGATTCTCAATCAGGGACAACGATTGACAGCTGCCTCTGATTGAGAATCATACCAGGCCGAACACAAAATCCCAACATAGAAAACACACATAGACAACCCACCCCAACTCACGCCCTGACCATACTAAATAAATACAAAACAAGGAAAAATAAGGTCAGGAACGTGACAGTATCTGTACTTTACCATTTATATTTTTGCCAACTTTTACTTCACTACATTCCTAAAGAAAATAATAATGTACTTTTTACTCCATACATTTTCCCTGGCACCCAAAAGTACTCGTTACATTTTGACAGGAAATTGTTCCAATTCACACACTTATCAAGAGAACATCCCTGGCCATCCCTACTGCCTCTGATCTGGCAGTCTCACTAAACACAAATGTTTGTGTTGGAGCGTACCCCTGGCTATCCGTAAATAAATAAATACAATTGTGCCATCTGGTTTGCTTAATATAAGGAATTTGAAATGGTTTATACTTGAACTTTTACTATATTTTTTATTTTATTTTAACCCCCTTTTTCTCCCCAATTTCGTGGTATCCAATTGTTAGTAGTTACTATCTTGTCTCATCGCTACATCTCCCATACGGGCTCTGGAGAGACGAAGGTCTAAAGCCATGCGTCCTCCGAAAACACAACCCAACCAAGCCGCACTGCTTCTTAACACAGCGCGCCTCCAACCCGGAAGCCAGCCGCACCAATGTGTCGGAGGAAACACCGTGCACCTGGGGACCTTGGTTAGCGTGCACTGCGCCCGGCCCGCCACAGGAGTCGTGGTGCGCGATGAGACAAGGATATCCCTCCTTAATGTCTACACTGCCAAGATGGGGGCCTCTAAAATATTATATAAAATCCAGCCTGCCCGACCGCCCCCATTGCCACTTCAATCACCTAAGCGCCTATTTGATCCAGAAAAAAACTGCTAGCCAATAGTTGAGAAGAGCTGCAATTGCTAGTGTAGTCCCAGATCTGTACTGTGTGCCCACTCATCAACATATACTAATCCTAGACCAGGGGGTAAATCTGAAGTTATAAAAGGATGCGGGAAACGAAATAATTCACCATCAGAGTAGGAGTGCTGATATAGGATCAGTTGCACTCTGACCATATAATACTAGTATTCATTCAGGAAACTATTAGTCTTCTCCCAGGTCAAAGTGGACCCCGTATATTAATGAAATAAGATTAGTATTGTAAATCCATATGTACAGTGCATTCGGGAAAGTATCCACATTTTGCTATGTTACAGCATTATTCTAAATGGATGGAATAATTTTTCCCCTCAATCTACACACACAGACACACAATACCCCACAATGTCAAAGAGAAAACAGTTGTTCAGACATTTTTGCACATTTATTAAAAATTAAAAACAGATTCCTTATTTACATGCAGTTGAAGTCGGAAGTTTACATACACCTCAGCCAAATACATTTAAACTCAGTTTTTCACAATTCCTGACATTTAATCCTAGTAAAAATTCCCTGTCTTACGTCAGTTAGGATCACCACTTAAATTTAAGAATGTGAAATGTTAGAATAATAGTAGAGAGAAGGATTAATTTCAGCTTTTATTTCTTTCATCACATTCCCAGTGGATCAGAAGTTTACATACACTTAATTAGTATTTGGTAGCATTGCCTTTAAATTGTTTAACTTGGGTCAAACATTTCGGGTAGCCTTCATACCTCCTGACAGAGCTGGTGTAACTGAGTCAGGTTTGTAGGCCTCCTTGCTCGCACACGCTTTTTCAGTTCTGCCCACAAATGTTCTATAGGATTGAGGTCAGGGCATTGTGATGGCCACTCCATTAAGGACTTTATTGTCCTTAAGCCATTTTGAAGGTGCGCTTGAGGTCATTGTCCATTTGGAAGACCCATTTGCGACCAAGCTTTAACTTCCTGACTGATATCTTGAGATGTTGCTTCAATATATCCTCATACTTTTCCTTCCTCGTGATGCCATCTATTTTGTGAAGTGCACCAGTCCTGCAGCAAAGCACCCCCACAACATGATGCTGCCACCCCCATGCTTCGCGGTTGGGATGGTGTTCTTCAGCATGCAAGCCTCCCCCTTTTTCCTCCAAATATAACAATGGTCCTTATAGCCAAACAGTTCTATTTTTGTTTCATCAGACAAGAGGACATTTCTCCAAAAAGTACAATCTTTGACCCCAAGTGCAGTTGCAAACCGTAGTTTGGCTTTTTTATGGTGGTTTTGGAGCAGTGGCTTCTTCCTTGCTGAGCGGCCTTTCAGATTATGTCGATATAGGACTCGTTTCACTGTGGATATAGATACTTTAGTTCCTGTTTCCTCCAGCATCTTCACAAGGTCCTTTGCTGTTGTTCTGGGATTGATTTGCACTTTTCGCAGCAAAGTATATTCATCATCTCCTTCCTGAGCGGTATGACGGCTGCGTGGTCCCATAGTGTTTATTCGTGCGTACTATTGTTTGTACAGATGGACGTGGTACCTTGAAGCGTTTGGAAATTGCTCCCAAGGATGAACCAGACTTGTGTAGGTCTATACTTTTTCTTCTGAGATCTTGGCTGATTTCTTTTTTGATTTTCCCATGATGGCAAGCAAGGAGGCACTGAGTTTGAAGGTAGGCCTTGAAATACATCCATAGGTACACCTCCAATTGACTCAAATGATGTCAATTAGCCCATCAGAAGCTTCTAAAGCCATGACATTTTCTGGAATTTTCCAAGCTATTTAAAGGCACAGTCAACTTAGTGTATGTAAACTTCTGACACACTGGAATTGTGATTCAGTGAATTATAAGTGAAATAATCTGTCTGTAAACAACTGTTTGAAAAATTGCTTGTGTCATGCACAAAGTAGATGTCCTAACCGACTTGCCAAAACTATAGTTTGTTAACAAGAAATGTGTGGAGTGGTTGAAAAACGAGTTTTAATGACTAACCTAAGTGTATGTAAACTTCTGACTTCAACTGTAAGTATTCAGACTGTTTGCGATGAGACTCAAAATTGAGCTCAGGTGCATCCTGTTTCCATTGATCATCCTTCATGTTTCTACAACTTGGAGTGCACCTGTGGTGAATTCAATTGAATAGACATTATTTGGAAAGGCACAGAACAGTGTATATAAGGTTCCACAGTTGACAGTGCATGTCAGAGAAAAAACCAAGCCACATCAAAGGAATTGTCCGTAGAGCTTCAAGACAGGATTGTGTCGAGGCACAGATCTGGGGAAAGGTACCAAAACATTTCTGCAGCATTTAAAGTCCCCAAGAACACAGTGGCCTCCATCATATTTAAATGTAAGAAGTTTGGAACCACCACAACTCTCCCTAGAGCTTGCTGCCCGGCCAAACTGAGCAATTGGGGGAGAAAGGCCTTGGTCAGGGAGGTGACCAAGAACCCGATGGTCACAATGACAGAGCGCCAGAGAGATGGGAGAACCTTCCAGAAGGACAACCATCTCTGCAGCACTCCACCAATCAGGCCTTTATGGTAGAATGGCCAGACGGAAGCCGCTCCTCAGTAAAAGGCACATGACAGCCCGCTTGGAGTTTGCCAAAAGGCACCTAAAGGACTCAGACCATGGGAAACAAGATGGCCTGAGGAAACCAAGATTGAACTCTTTGGCCTGAATGCCAATCGTCATGTCTGGGCGAAACCTGGCACCGTCCTACGGTGATGCTTGGTGGTGGCAGCATTTTGCTGTGGGGAAGGTTTTCAGCGGCAGGGACTGGGAGACTAGTCAGGATTGAGGGAAAGATGAACGGAGCCCGAACCTGATCGAACATCTCTGGAGAGACCTGAAAATAGCTGTGCAGCAATGCTCCCCATCCAACCTGACATAGCTTGAGAGGATCTGCAGAGAAGAATGGGAGAAACTTCTCAAATACAGGTGTGCCATGCTTGTAGCGATATACCCAAGAAGACTCAAGGTGTTTCAACAAAGTTTATTTTTTTATTGATACCTTTGCACCCCATTTTTGTACGTTGTTATTATGGGGTATTGTGTGTAGATTGATGAAGGGAAAAAACGATTTATTCAATTTTAGAATAAGGCTGTAACAGAACAATATAGAAAAAGTCAAGGGGTCTGAATACTTTCTGAATGCACTGTACGTGTACTAGCTAGCTTGCACTGTATTAGTATCAAATATAGGATACTTGTATCAGCTGTTACAGATGAACTTCATGAAAATGAGCTCCTACATGTGCTCCAGGGGGTCATGCCCTCCAGTGGCCACCACCATTCCTCCTGCCACATCTGGAACTCCAAGACAGACACACAATGTCTGAGGGTTGGGCAAGACAGACCAATGCTAAACAAATGTTACTTTTCATATCTTGCAACTCCGTCATACTTTGCAACTGGGTCGTGTCACGCGCTCTCAAGCCGCCATCTGCCGACGGAATCATAGTGGTGCCCAACAGTCGTGATAGATGGAGGCTAACGACAGTTTAGTCTAAATAAACATAGTAGCCTGGAAATATGACATTGCTAAAGTAGGCAAATGTTTAGTAGGAAACAACTTTGCCATCATTGTCATGTCGTCACATGGCTGGCAATGTTGTCATGAGATAGAAAAGTTAGTCAAAAATAGCTAGCTAGCAATGATAATGTTAACTCTTAGTTAGCTAAAATCCAGTGGTCTCCTCTCAATCTTAGTTAGCTAGCAAACGTTATACTGCATCTAAAGTCAATCTGGCGACATCAAAAGGTTTTCCTACTAATTATTTGCCTCCTTTTCCAATGTCATTGTATTTCCAAGCCACTGTAATGCACTTTTGATTAAATCAGCGCTCACTGACAATGTATTGAGCAGAATGCTCGATCAGACGGACATGCTTCTCAGATAGTGGCTTGCTTGTTCTTGAGAATAGCCATAGCTAACTACCATAGTGATCCCCTCGAGAGTAGCTAATTTCAGTGTATCATTCATTATAGCTTGCTAGCTAGCTAGTTGGCTGTCCTAGAAAATATATAATCATGATAGCTAATTGTTTCAATGCACCTTCCAAATGGGTCGCCACATACAGTGGCAAGAAAAAGTATGTGAACCCTATGGAAATACCTGGATTTCTGCATAAATTGGTCAATCGGTCTTCATGTAGGTCACAACAATAGACTAACACAGTGCTTAAACTAATAACACACAAACAATTATACGTTTTCATGTCTTTATTGAACACACCGTTTAAACACTCACAGTGCAGGGTGGAAAGAATATGTGATAACTGGTTGACCCTCCTTTGGCAGCCAAAACCTCAACCAAATGTTTTCTGTAGTTGCGGATCAGACCTGCACAACGGTCAGGAGGAATTTTGGACCATTCCTCTTTGCAAAACTGTTTCAGTTCAGCAATATTCTTGGGATGTCTGGTGTGAACTGCTCTCAAGGTCATGCCACAGCATCTCAATCGGGTTGAGGTCAGGACTCTGACTGGGCCACTCCAGAAGGCGTATTTTCTTCTGTCTGTTGTTGATTTACTTCTGTGTTTTGGGTCGTTGTCCTGTTGCGTCACCCATCTTCTGTAGAGCTTCAATTAGCGGACAGATAGCATAACATTCTCCTGCAAAATGTCTTGATAAACTTGGGAATTCATTTTTCCATCAATGATGCAAGCTGCCCAGGCCCTGAGGCAGCAAAGTAGTCCCAAACCCTGATTCTCCCTCCAACATACTTTACAGTTGAGATGAGGTTTAGATTTTTTTCTCCATACATAGTGTTGTGTGTTCCTTCCAAACAATTCAACTGTAGTTTAATCTAGAAATGGTATGTATTATGGTTAGTACAGAGTATTGCTTTTTTTGTAAGTAGTAGGCAATAACAATATTAGACACAGCCAACGTCTCAGTGAACTCACGTCAATTTTGTCAGCACAACCAACAGTCAGTCTTCAAGTTCTTAAGAAACACATCTTTCCAGACAAAGGAAGGCAGTGAGTGAAGCTCTGCTATCGGTCAACCTCTCTACAAGTAGCTTACTGGAACACTCTGAAGGTTTTAGATTAGTGGATGCTTTTGTGACAGAAGTAGAGTGTACTGTTCAGTCCATGCAGGCACTTGACTCTCAGTCTCAAAAGTGAGTACCCTCTCTATACATAGAGACAATGACATCACTAACTCCAACATTACTAGTATGTTTGCATGTTAAGGCACTATTTGCATCCATTTATCCAAAGTTTGAAGCATATGTAAACCATATGTTCTTGATATACACTGCTCAAAAAAATAAAGGGAACACTTAAACAACACAATGTAACTCCAAGTCAATCACACTTCTGTGAAATCAAACTGTCCACTTAGGAAGCAACACTGATTGACAATAAATTTCACATGCTGGTTGTGGCACAAAGTTTAATAGACAAAAGGTGGAAAATTATAGGCAATTAGCAAGAGACCCCCAATAAAGGAGTGATTCTGCAGGTGGTGACCACAGACCACTTCTCAGTTCCTATGCTTCCTGGCTGATGTTTTGGTCACTTTTGAATGCTGGCGGTACTTTACTACTCGTGGTAGCATGAACGGAGTCTACAACCCACACAAGTGGCTCAGGTAGTGCAGCTCATCCAGGATGGCAATCAATGTGAGCTGTGGCAAGAAGGTTTTGCTGTGTCTGTCAGCGTAGTGTCCAGAGCATGGAGGCGCTACCAGGAGAACAGGCCAGTACATCAGGAGACGTGGAGGAGGGCGTAGGAGGGCAACAACCCAGGCAGCAGGACCGCTACTTCCGCCTTTGTGCAAGGAGGAGCACTGCCAGAGCCCTGCAAAAGACTCCAGCCAGGCACACAAATGTGCATGTGTCTGCTCAAACGGTCAGAAACAGACTCCATGAGGGTGGTATGAGGGCCCGACGTCCACAGGTGGGGGTTGTGCTTACAGCCCAACACCGTGCAGGACTTTGGCATTTGCCAGAGAACACCAAGATTGGCAAATTCGCCACTGGCGCCTGTGCTCTTCACAGATGAAAGCAGGTTCGCACTGAGACATGTGACAGACGTGACAGATTCTGGAGACGCCGTGGAGAACGTTCTGCTGCTGCGCAACATCCTCCAGCATCACCGGTTTGGCGTGGGTCAGTCATGGTGTGGGGGTGGCATTTCTTTGTGGGGCCGCACAGCCCTCCATGTGCTCGCCAGAGGTAGCTGACTGCCATTAGGTACCGAGATGAGATCCTCAGAGCCCTTGTGAGACCATATGCTGACACATGCACATTTGTGGCCTGCTGGAGGTCATTTTGCAGGGCTCTGGCAGTGCTCTCATTGACAAAGGCGGAGGTAGCGTCCTGCTGCTGGGTTTGTTGCCCTTCTACGGCCTCCTCCACGTCTCCTGATGTACTGGGCCTGTCTCTCTGGTAGCGCCTCCATGCTCTGGACACTACGCTGACAGACACAGCAAACCTTCTTGCCACAGCTCGCATTGATGTGCCATCCTGGAGAGCTGCACTACCTGAGCCACTGTGTTGGGGTTGTAGACTCCGTCTCATGCTACCACTAGAGTGAGAGCACCGCCAGCATTCAAAAGTGACCAAAACATCAGCCAGGAAGCATAGGATCTGAGAAGTGGTCTGTGGTCACCACCTGCAGAACACTCCTTTATTGGGGGGTCTTGCTAATTGCCTATAATTTCCACCTTTTGTCTATTCCATTTGCACAACAGCATGTGAAATTTATTGTCAATCAGTGTTTTGCTTCTAAGTGGATCAGTTTGATTTCACAGAAGTGTGATTGACTTGGAGTTACATTGTGTTGTTTAAGTGTTCCCTTTATTTTTTTGAGCAGTGTATATATACACACACATACACACATACTACCGGTCAAACGTTTTAAAACCAACTCATTCAAGGGTTTTTCTTTATTAGTAATTTTCTACATTGTAGAATAATAGTGAAGACATCAAATCTATGAAATAACACATGGAATCATGTAGTAACCAAAAGGTTTTAAACAAGTAAAAACCTATTTTATATTTGAGATTCTTCAAATATCAAGGCAAAGGGTGGCTGACAGGTTTGCACTCTTGAGATTCTCTCAACCAGCTTCCTGAGGTAGTCACTTCTTAAAAGTTAATTTGTGGAATTCTTAATGCATTTGAGCCAATCAGTTGTGTTGTGACAAGGTAGGGGTGGTATACAGAAGATAGCCCAATTTGGTAAAAGACCACATCTATATTATAGCAAGAACAGCTCAAATAAGGGCTGAGGGAAGCTGAGGGTTGGGATGTGGAATTAGAGACAAGTGGGAGTGGAGTTGCTGGGCGGAGGATAGAATGATGGTCAAAGATAAGTCAAAAAATTAAGTCAAAATAAAACAAAAAGTACGTACGAATGACACTGAGAGTGACACTGAGGGGCAGTGTTGTTACAGTTAATGCCCGTTTGCCTGAGAGTGATGCCGCACAGGTGTTTGTGCACATGCATATACACACACACACTCACACCTTGCTGTTATGATTTTTATTGTCCTTGATGTCTTTAGTTTTTTGCATTCTTGTTTTCATTTTATTTTTCCTCAGATGGTTGAGGGGCAGCTGTTGGGGAACTGTGGTGTGGGATCTAAAACTTTTGAGAGATAGGGAATATATAAAACCTGTATTTTCTCTTTTTTGGGGGGGGGGGGGGGGGCACAATTTAATCTATACATTTCAACTTCACTCAAATGTTTAGGAGAACAACGTGTGACAGTCAGAGAGTTCTGCTGCTGAAAGCTGCCAAAGACAATTGCACAACGGGCAGAGTGATCCATTTTCTTTTAATTTGTGTTTGTTGTACCACTATCGCAGCACTACTAATCATGTGTGCACAGGATAAAATTTGATTTGGAGAGTACCCACTAAGAAAGAACACCAATACTTGTCGCCAACAGTAATTAGCAATCACTACTTTTTCAGCTGATGGACTATTCTGGAGATAAAGCACATCTCAAGAAACAGATACAGCACAGTAATTTTTTCCACTAAATAACTTGATTGTTAGAGTACAAGTAGGTTAGAGTAAGTTTGCTCAGGGAATGATTTAAACATTTGTTCATATCTGTATCAAAGTGTGACATTTTCTTTAGTCTGTGTGCACGCTCTACCAAAAGCTTGGACAGAAGCACATCTAAGACTGACTACAGAATCTCAATACAGACCCCTATACTGCTTTTTTTCCTCACAATTTCTGTATGCCCCTTGTCTACCCTCCCCATTGAACAGAAGGAAGAATCTCAGGCTCTAAAAGCAGAGCTGACAAAAAAAGCCTAGTTTGGACCACAGATTGCGGTGCTGCCTGAGACAAGTGGGAAAAACTGGTCTTGCATGGATGTCTGAACAGTAGTAAACTACGAACAGATATGTTTGACTTTTGTACTTTTTCTACAGCGGATAGTATGTGACTTCTGGCAGATAGAAAGTTGGCCTCAAATATTCCCCATGTCTCTCCTGGCCTTGGCTTTGAGAGTCGTTTTGCTCCTGAGGAGCATCAAGATTTTAGCAGGTGGGGGGGATATTCTCGTAGGTTGAGCAGGAAGGATGGTCTTCCATTTCCTGCTTCTCTACCACTCTCCATCTCCCCTACAATCTCCATTCAATCCAAGTTTAATCCAGCAGCTTCGAGTGCTCTATCCTGGTGATGGTCCAGTCTGGCAACACCCCCTTAGTAAACTCCCTTTGGAATCTGCCAACAGCAGATAAATAAGAGTTGTTAAACAGGAAGTCTATACATTAAACACTTGAGACATTTGAGAGTCATGCAAAGGTGGTTAATGCAGGTAGTTATTCCCTGGGAACAGATCTAGGATCTCAGTGTGCTCATCCCTGAGAAACTGTTTGCAGACTTTGTAAATGCAGCCTAAGACACCCCAATTCTGATCTTTTGCACAATTATTGGCAAAAGATCTGATCTGTTTGGTCGAAACACCAATTAGTATCAAAAATATCAGAATGGGTTGCCTGTGTAAACACAGCCTGTGTTCTCTCTTTGTCAGATTAAGTATGAATGCTTTATCACAGCTACCTCCAACTGTAGACCATTAAATCAACTGTCATTGTACTTTAGCAAAAACAAACTACAAAGAAAACTCACTCATAGTTGGCTGTGAGCAGTTTCTTTGTCTCCGGCTCACCCTCACCACCTATGGCCACCTGAAAGATACGTGTTCCCTCCAATGATTCCTCAGGCAACCGGGCACTTGTCAGATACCAGTATCTCATCAGAATACTGACAAACTTCCGCCCTGAAAGAGGAGAGAAATGTTTTTAGAACAATGACAAAACAACTATTTGACTAAGAAGGAGAGTGATGGAGAGCTGCATCAGATGATCTGGCCTCCACAATCACCTGACCTCAACCCAATTGAGATGGTTAGGGATGAGTTGGACCACAGAGTGAAGGAAAAGCAACAAGCCAACAAGTGCTCAGCATATATGGAAACTCCTTCAAGACTGTTGGAAAAGCATTCCAGGTGAAGCTGGTTGAGAGAATGCCAAGAGTTTGCAAAGCTGTCATCAAGGCAAAGGGTGGCTACTTTTGAAGAATCTAAAATATATTTATATTTGTTTAACACTTTTTTGGTTACTACATGATTCCATGTGAGTTAGTTGATGCCCTCACAATTATCCTACAAAGTAGAAAATAGTAAAAAATAAAGAAAAACCCTTGAATGAGTAAGTGTGGCCACACTTTTGACTGGTACTGTTATGAAGATATGCATTCTCTGAGAACCACCAGTGTTAGCAAATTGCATAACAGTCATCTGTCATGTTTATATTGCTTTCTGCCCATTTCAGCCAATTTGCTCTTCTGTCTCTTCTGTGTGTGTGTGTGCGTCTTCGCCATCTGACCTTGATCCGCATGTGCGTGTGTGAGAAAGAGCAATTCCTCTTCATTAGCTTATTAGTTACATTCCAACAGTATCACTCTATGCTGTAGTGACTATGATATTATTTAAGACAAATGTAAAAGATATAAAGACACAATGTGACACGTTTCAGGAAACTAGTCGTATATCGCGCATCACTACTCCACGGGTTAGGCATTTGAAAGTAAAAATGTAAAAAATAAAAATAAACACATTTTTTGGCAGAAATGGGAACTTCCATGTGCCTTAATAACAAACTTGTTTGCCATCTTTAAATACAAATACAATTGTTCAATTACGAGCCGAGTTTGTTTTGCAACTGAAAAAGACTTCAAACCAATGTCAACCATTGCATCCCTCACACACATGGAGAAGCGTTCAACCATCTATACGGGTAAGAGAGTCAAGCTAGCTACATTTTCGAATATTATACGTTTCTAATTTTGTCAAAGTCGTTTTCATTGCAAAAATGGTGTGTCTTTACCAGACACGGTAATGTGAAGAACAACATGACCTGCACCAAAGTCAAATTAGGATATAACGTTAGGCCAACGAGACGTGTCCAAGTAAAAAAAATCATCAGGTAGAATGCCCTGCTTTTATTTCATCACACTGACAACTGTAAGCCATTTTCTGTAATTACCTCGGCATTGTCTTGTAAATAAGGATCTTGCTGTTTGTTTATTGTCCTGTAATAATGAATACAAATTAGCTAAAGTTAAGATGTCAGCTATATGATAAGGTCATTATTTGAACTGGCTAGCTAGCTAGCTAACAAGCTAGAATCGAATCAAAACATTGGTTAGAAAGTTGCTTTTAGTTGCCTGGTTTGCTAGATTGACATTTACTAAATTCATTTTTAAAACACATGGGTTTATTGATGTTAAAATACATCAGTTATGCTATTTTGGACCATCAGGCTGCTGTCATACAGCTTGTCATTTTGGTGTTTATACTTTTTCATAATGACAACTTTGATGTCGGACGACAATAGCATGTTCAACTCAAATCTTGTGCTCATGATGTCACTGCGACAACTGTCTACAGACATGTCGATAGATGTAGTTTAGACAAGCCTTTAGACTTAATCTTGGGTTGTTTAGTACACTACCGTACGTACTTTGTTTAGGGCAGGTATTCCCAAACTGGGGTACGCACAATGCCGTCGGGGTACGCCAAATAAAAATGTGATACACAAATGTATTTATTTAAAAAAAATATTTCATCTTCACATTTTCAAACAATCCATTTAGATTTTCCAATGGGGCTATAAATTTGGGTGAGTTTTCCCCCCCCTCGCATCCTCGTTTCACTGCCAAAAATAAAATTAAACCATCTAGTGTTCAGCTAAATAATAACAATGTCAAATGCAGGTAGCCTAGTCAAATAATTACAATCCAATCACATTCACCGTTACTCTCTCGCGGGAATTCCACTAATAGTCCGTATGTAGCCAAGCGTAGCTGCTGCTCATGTTGGTATCTGTACTGATGGCGCAAAAGCCATGACAGGGAGACACAGTGGAGTGGTTACGCGAGTGCAAGCAGTTGTTCCCGAAGCCACTTGGGTACACTGCACCATCTTGCTGCCAAGGGAATGCCTGACAGCTTGAAAGACGTTTTGGACACTACAGTGAAAATGCTTAACAAAGTTAACCAAGGCCCCTGAACTGTCGTGTATTTTCTGCACTATGCAATGATATGGGCAGTGACCATGTAACGCTTTTACAACATACAGAAGTGGTTATCAAGCTGGTTATCAAGGGGCAAAGTTTTGAAACGTTTTTTTGAATTGAGAGACAAACTAGAAATTCTCTTTACTGACCATCATTTTCACTTGTCTGACCGCTTGCATGATGACGGGTTTCTCACAAGACTGGCCTATCTGGGTGATGTTTTTTCTTGCCCGAATGATCTGAATCTAGGATTACAGGGACTCTCCGCAACTATATTCAATATGGGGGCCAAAATTGAGGCTATGATTAAGTTGGAGCTCTTCTCTGTCTGCATTAACAAGGACAACACAAAGGTCTTTCCATCATTGTAGGATTTTTTTGTGTGCAAATAAACTCAAGCTTACGGACTATGTCAAATGTGATATAGCGAAGCACCTGAGTGAGTTGGTTGTGCATTTACGCAGGTACTTTCCCGAAACGGATGACACAAACAACTGGATTCGTTATCCCTTTCATGCCCTACCTCCAGTCCACTTACCGATATCTGAACAAGAGAGCCTCATCGAAATTGCAACAAGCAGTTCTGTGAAAATTTAATTTAAATCAGAAGCCACTGACAGATTTCTGCATTGGGCTGCACTCCGAGTATCCTGCCTTGGCAAATCGCGCTGTTAAGACACTGATGCCCTTGGCAACCACGTACCTATGTAAGAGTGGATTCTCGGCCCTCACTAGCATGAAAACTAAATACAGGCACAGACTGTGTGGAAAATGATTTAAGACAGACTCTCTCCAATACAACTCAACATTCCAGAGTTATGTGCATCCTTTCAAGCACACCCGTCTCATTAACCTCTTTGGGCTATAGGGGCAGTATTGAGTAGCCTGGATAAAATGTGCCCAATTTAAACGGCCTCGTACTCAATTCTTGCTCGTACAATATGCATATTATTATTACTATTGGATAGAAAACACTCTAGTTTCTAAAACTGTTTGAATTTTGTCTGTGGGTAAAACACAACTCATTTGGCAGCACACTTTCTGACCAGGAAGTGGAAAGTCTGAAATCGATGCTGTGTTCAAGGKYCTGCCTATAAATGGGCATGATACGTATGACTATACGTGCACGTCATACACCTTCCCCTAGATGTCAAGAKGARGTGAGAGGAGAAATGAGTTGATTATCTTGGTCTGAGATATAATGCATCCTCTTGGAATGACGTGTCCCCMATTTTAGGKTTTCTGGAAGGCGCGTGGAGGGACCCGTTATTGCCTACTGGAAAGCTGTCGTTATGGGCGAATACTATCTCCGGCTTTGATTTTATTTGATACATGTCACAATATCATCGTAAAGTATGTTTTTTCAATATAGTTTTATTAGAATATTGAAATTTATTCGGGACGTTAGGCGTGTTGCGTTGTTTGCGTTTGTTCACGAAGGAGAGCTTAGCACCACTTGGCCAGTGTGCTTGCTAATTCAAGAGGGAAAAACGACGTTCTGAATCCAAACAAAGACGGTTCTGGACAAAGGACCCCTTGTACAACATTCTGATGGAAGATCTGCAAAAGTAGGAACCATTTTGTGATGCTATTTCATATATCTGTCGAACTGTGTACTAGTAGCTTTGCGCTCAGGTTTTGGTTATTCCCTTACCATAACTAAGTCTTATGTCGYAATKAAGATATTTTTAGAATTCTAACACTGCGATTGCATTAAGAACTAATGGATCTATCGTTTCCTATACAACATGTATTTTTTTGTAATGTTTATGAATAGCTATTTGGTCAGAATAGGTGAGAGTCTAATAGAAATATCCGCACATTCTGGGAAAWATATGCTACGTTAGCACATTGTATAACCACGGATTTCAGCTCTAAATATGCACATTTTCGAACAAAACATAAGTGTATGTATAMCCTGATGTTATAGGACTGTCATCTGAGGAAGGTTTATGAAGGTTAGTGAAATTTAATATCTTTTGCTGGTTTATTCGCTAACGCTAACGTGCCTATTGCTATCGCTAACGTGCCTTGATGAATGAATGCGGTAGTGTGGTAGGCTATTGTAGTAAGCTAATATAATGCTATATTGTGTTTTCGCTGTAAAACACTTTAAAAAAATCGGAAATATTGGCTGGATTCACAAGATGTTTGTCTTTAATTTGCTGTACACCATCGATTTTTCAGAAAAGTTTTATGATGAGTATTTAGGTAATTCACATTGGTCTCTATAATTACTCTGGCTGCTTCAGTGCTATTTTTAACGGTAGCTGTGATGGTAGCTGCAATGTAAAACTGATTTATACCTCAAATATGCTAATTTTTCGAACAAAACATAGATTTATTGAATAACATGTTATAAGACTGTCATCTGATGAAGTTGTTTCTTGGTTAGTTTGGTTGGTTCTAGGTTAGTTTGGTTGGTTTTGTGCATGCTACCTGTGCTGTGAAAAATGTCTGTGCTTTTTTTCTATTTGGAGGTGAGCTAACATAAATATACGTGGTGTTTTCCCTGTAAAACATTTTAAAAAATCGGACATGTTGGCTGGATTCACAAGATGTGTATCTTTCATTAGCTGTATTGGACTTGTTAATGTGTGAAAGTTAAATATTTCAAAAAAATATTTTTTGAATTTCACGCTCTGCCTTTTCAGTGGAATGTGGGAGGAGTTCCGCTAGCGGAACGCCGGGGCTGTAAAGGTTAACCTGTGGTGAGTTATTCACCATTTTTGATGAACAAATACGGTTTTATATGTAAGATGGTTAAATAAAGACCAAAATGATTGATTATTATTATTTGTGCCCTGATCCTCTTTGTCACTACCCACGAGCCGGGTTGTGACAAACTCACTCATTCTTATGTTTAATAATAGTATCGTATATTGTGTGTGTGGCAGGCTTACAATGATGGGAAAACAAAATTTGAGTGCGCTGACCTTAGTGCTAGAGGAGGTACGCAGCTGGAGGTTGAACGTTTGAAGGGGTACGGAATAGAGGTCGACCGATTATGATTTTTCAACGCCGATGCAGATTATTGGAGGACCAAAAAAAGCCATGCCGATTAATCGGTCAACCTCTAGTACAGGACAATAAAAAGTTTGGGAACCACCAGTTTAGGACATGGCCTCACATGTGAATCATCAAATAGATGGGTGGGGCTAAGGCTTAAGAGGGTGTGAACGATGCTAAATGGATGTAGACAAAGAAGAGCTCTCCAGTAGGTGTACCAAAGCGATTCAAGAGCCATTTTCTCAAAAGTGGGGTTACAAGTTGATCAACTTTCCCTTTTGCCTAAACTGTAGTGTATGATATACAATGTTCTAGCTCTGAGTCTCTACTTTAATTAAATATTTAAAAAAAGCTTCTTTTTTTTTTTTACCAATTTTTTCTACATAAGAAAAATATATTTTGAAAAAATTGAGCAGGCCAATCACATTTAAGAACAAAAAAACTCCACTAACAACAACATCTGGCTCTTACCATCATCATCATCATAAATGCCAACATCCCCTGGTGTTGTGTACACCAAGTCTTCCGGATCTGCAGAAAGCGCTTGCAGGTGACTTGGTGGGAGCAGAGCACATTTCTCTTCCAGTTTTGCAATCAGCTGTGTGGGAGAAAATGGAGAGAGGAAATATGATTAAGGGCCAAATGTCTGCAGAGAATGCTGTTGAAAATACCAGGTATCCTATCAATGCTACACAGACATTATTTTAGCAACAATGTCTGAGTATATCATACTCACGTCTTTAGCAACCAGACCTTCAAGTGCCTCAAATTGACTCCCTGACAACAGTCTTGAAACATGGGAGAATGCCTGCAACACATGGCGGGGACGACGAGGACACTGTCACTTATTTAACCAGAACTGAACTGTGCACAAAACTTGGATTGCAGTAACGCCCACCTTGTCTGGATGTGTCTATGTCAGAAATACTTTATTTCTTAAAGTAGCTAGCTTCCACTTGCTAGAGACCACTCATTCCACGGATTGTAACCTACCTACCTGTTTCGACCCCTCTGTGAATTCTTCGATCTTGAATTCCTTGTCTAAATAAACCCGAATCAAAAAGTAGTATACTCGGGTTCGGAACCATATTAAAGGGTTGGGGATGCCGAGCACAACCACCTTCTGGTTTTGTTTACCTCCACCTCGATCAGAGCAATAAGTTCGGACGGTGGACACAACACCAAAGGACAAAGTAGGAGCCAGGCGGGTGGTCTTGATGGCCCGGGGAAGCACAACGTGCTCAGGTTTCAAGAAACGACTCAGTACTGAAGGCAGTCTGCTACAATTGCAACCTCTTAACATGGGCAGCGCCATCTTTTTTTGTTCTACGTTTACGGTCCAAACACTTAAAAGACACACCCTATTCCCTCAGCCCTCAAATTAAGTGGACACTTCTGATGACGTTCCATGACGTCTGACGAGTATACACTTGCAGGGCGAGGGAGGAAGCAATGATTTTTAAATGGACCACCATTGGCCGGAAATTCATCACTCGTTCATCCCGCGATGATTGTGTTTTCAGCCAACGGTGACTTGCGCTACATTCAATTATGAGTGGATGTCTACCTATATGAAATATATAATTATAATATACGCCTACTGTATGATAGTTAGCTAATTAATTTGCTAGCTAACGTTAGCTTGCCTAGCTGGAACTTGTTTTATTGTTTTATGTGTTTTGTTTCTACAATTACCAAAATATAACAAAAAATAAAAACAAAAAAAATACCTTTTATTTAGTAGGAAAATGTCTAACTTATTTGCATTCGTTTTTACTTACACTTGTATGTTGACTTCTTCATTGATGTTGTTTTATGGGGAGTTTCAGGCCCGGAGTGAACGTAATTGTACACTCTTAAAGCCAACTAAAAACGAGAGCTGAGGGGCTTAGGTTGCAAACTTCCCTTGCTTGGCTAATCATTTGGATTCCCCAAGGGCATAAGGCGAGGGTAAGTGGACGAGGGTGTGTCTTTTAAGTGTTTGGACCGTAGCCCGAATCTCTGCTATTCACTCTGTATCATCCGACAGTGAACATGGGTTCACGCATTATTTGGTTCCTACTTTATAAAAGCTCTGACACATGACATTCATAAGTATGAGCTAATGCCATTTAATTCGTACTTTACTTAACAATGTACTTGTAGATTCTTATGACTGAAGGTAAGTATAGATGACTAGTGAAGCTTGACTTTAAATTTAAAACAATACGTTTATTAGTGGACCTCAGATTGCATGTTGAACCAGAGAGGAAGAGGCGAAGTGAGAAGGTTTACTACCATCAAAATCTGTCCATGATAAAAAGACTGATATACCATGGGGTCCACGACCCTCTAGGGGTCCGCAGAGGTACTGCAGGGGGTCCACACAATGTTTTTATTTATTTATGTTTTTATGAATATCGCTAGCAAAAACAGAATAAACAAACTTTGACATACCTACAGTACAAAACAGTACTTCTTTCTAATGATGTCAACTTCATTTCTCCCCCGCACCGGCTGTCTCGATGTCAGAACGCTCGGCTATGAAAAGACAACTGACATTTACTCCTGAGGTGCCGACCTTTTTCACCCTCTATTACCCTAGCCTGCCTTCCCACCTTTGGGCTCCCGAGTGGCACAGCGGTCTAAGGCACTGCATCTCAGTGCTAGTGGTGTCACTACAGACCTACTGGTTCAACTCCTGTTGAGCAAATTAGACTCATTGGAGCAGTCTGTCATAGCTGGTGTAATTCTCCTGTCTTATCTCGTGTCCTGTGTGATCTTAGGTATGCTCCCTCTAATTCTCCCATCTCGCTCTCTCTCTCCCCTCCAGGAGGACCTGAGCCCTAGGACCATGCTTCAGGACTACCTGCCCTGACGACTCCTGTCTGTCCACGTCCCCAGTCCACACGGTTGTGCTGCTGATCCAGTTTCTATTTTTCTGCCCTGACCAGTTCACCGGTCGTGCTACCTTGTCACGGACCTGCTGTTTCGACCCTCTCTCTCTCCCCTGCACCTGCTGTCTCGACGTCAGAACGCTCGGCTATGAAAAGACAACTGACATTTACTCCTGAGGTGCTGAACTTTTTCACCCTCTATAACCCTAGTTTGCCTTCCCGCCTTGGTGCTACCGAGTGGCACAGCAGTCTAAGGCACTGCATCTCAGTGCTAGAGGTGTCACTACAGACCCTGGTTCGATTCCAGGCTATACTACCACCGGCCGTGATTGGGAGTCCCATAGGGCAGCGCACAATTGGCCCAGCGTCGTCCGGGTTAGGGTTTGGCCGGGGAGGCCGTCATTGTAAATAAGAATTTGCATAGTTAAATAAAGGTTAAATATTTAAAAAATAACCACTGTGATTATTATTTGACCCTGCTGGTCACCTATGAACGTTTGAACATCTTGAAGAACGATCTGGCCTTATTAGCCATGTACTCTTATAATCTCCACCCGGCACAGCCAGAAGAGGACTGGTCACCTCTCAGCCTGGTTCCTCTCTAGGTTTCTTCCTATGTTCCTGCCTTTCTAGGGAGTTTTCATAGCCACCTTGCTTCTACATCTGCATTGCTTGCTCTGGGGTTTTAGGCTTGGTTTCTGTATAAGCACTTTGACATCTATTGATGTAAAAAGGGCTTTATAAACACATTTGATTACATCAAAAATGAGTTTTATAAATAAATACATGTGATTGATTGATTGATTGATTGATTGATTGATTTACAATCACTGCAGTATTTGACATAAGCTTTGAAAAAGCACCGAACGATTTCCAGGCGCGGCAAGTGCCGTTGGCTGCTGGTATAAGCTTTCTTGACTTGGACATACATTTTTTTCCAAAACATGGCTAACCTTTCTTTAATGAGCTAAACAGCCACAATTAGCAAAAATGTGTTTGGGATTACCTTTCTAGGTAATTGGCTACGTTATAGTTTACACTCCCTCTATCAATTATAATGTCCAGAGGTCAAAATAATGAAAAACTATTCATTAGAAAATGTTGATTACTTCTCCTTGCCATTATCATTCACCTGATGATAAGACATGCACATTTTTTTTTTGCTAACATATGATTGGGGTCCCTGGATCACCGGTTTGATGGGCGGGGGTCCCTGGGCAAGAAAAGGTTGAAGACCCCTGCGATAGACCGATAACCATACCACCTGCCTTCCTGCCTTTGGGACAACGACTCCCATTGTTAGGATGGGAGACAAGGCCATCTTGTCATTATATCTCTGGTTGAACTCATCAGTAGCTTCAAGACCGGAACTACTTTCAGACTGCATGACAACCCTGTATTACTATGTGCTTGTCACTGGTAGTATACGTGCACAATACTATATACTATACTGAACAAAAATATAAACCCAACATGTAAACTGTTGGTTCCATGTTTCATGAGCTGAAATAAAAGATACCAGAAATGTTCCATCCGTACAGAAAAGCTTATTTCTCAAAATTGTTGTGCACAAATTTGTTTACATTGCTGTTAGTGAACATTTCTCCTTTGCCAAGATAATCCATCCACCTGACAGGTGTGGCATATCAAGAACGTGATTAAACAGCACTATCACTACACAGCTGCAACTTGTGCTGGGGACAATAAAAGGCCACTCTAAAGTGTGCAGTTTTGTCACACAACACAATGCCACAGATGTCTCAAGTTTTGAGGGAGCGTGCAATTGGAATGCTGACTTCAGGAATGTCCACCAGAGCTGTTGCCAGGGAATTGAATGTTAATTTTAATGTGAATTTGGCAGTATGTCCAACCGTCCTCACAACCGCAGACCACGTGTAACCATGCCAGCCCGAGACCTCCACATCTGACATCTTTACCTGCGGGATCATCTGAGACCAGCCACCTGGACAGCTGATAAAACTGAGTATTTCTGTCTGTAATAAAACTATTTTGTGGGTAAAACCTCATTCTGATTGGCTGGGCCTGGCTCCTCAATGGATGGGCCAGGCTCCCAAGTGGGTGGGCCTATGCCCTCCCAGGCCGACCCATGGTTGCGCCCCTGCCCGGTCATGTGAAATCCATAGATTAGGGCCTAATTTATTTATTTAAAATGTACTGATTTCCTTATATGAACTCAGTAAAATCGTCATAATTGTTTCATGTTGCTTCTATATTTTTGTTCAGTATACATATCCCCTTTTTACATTAAAGGATATCGATAAACATTCATGGAAACCATTCTTGTTCCTGAATAAACTCATGACAAACTGTCAAATATAATTTCATAAGAGGGAACATACGGATCCTCTTGAGTGACACAGCGGTCTAAGGCACTGCATCGCAGTGCTAGAGGCGTCATTACAGCCCCCGGTTCGATCACAACCGCCCATAGGGCGGCGCACAATTAGCCCAGCGTGTCCGGGTTAGAGGAGGGTTTGGCAGGGAGGCTTTATTTGTCTCATTGCGCTCTAGCGACTCCTTGTGGCGGGACCTCGGTTGTCAGGTGAACGGTGTTTACTCCAACACATTGGTGTGGCTTCCGGGTTAAGCAGGCGGGTGTTAAGAAGCGTGGTTTGGCGGGTCGTGTTTCGGAGGACGCATGACGCAACCTTCGCCTCCCGAGCACGGTGGTGGAGTTGCAGCGATGAGACAAGATCGAAATTGGGGAGAAAAAGGGGGTATATATACTGCATATAGTACTAGTCAAAAGTTTGGACACACCTATTCATTCCAGGATTTTTTCTTTATTTTTACTATTTTCTACATTGTAGCATAATAGTGAAGACATCAAAACTATTAAATAACACATATGGAATCATGTAGTAACCAAAAAAAGTGTTAAACAAATCAAAATATATTTTAGATTTGAGATTCTTCAAATAGCCACCCTTTGCCTTGATGACAGCTTTGCACACGTTGTATCAAGGGACCTAAACATTCCCCACACCGTTACACCATCGCCACCAGCCTGTACCGTTGACTCCAGGCAGGATGGGGCCATGGACTCGTGCTGCTTACTCCAAATCCTGATTCTGCCATCAGCATGACGCAACAGGTACCGGGATGTGTCTGACCAGGCAATGTTTTTCCACTCCTCAATTGTCCAGTGCTGGTGACAGCGTGCCCGCTGGAGCCGCTTCTTATTTTTAGCTAATGGGAGTGGAAGCCGGTGTGGTCGTCTGCTGCAATAGTTCATCCGTGACAAGAACTGACGAGTTGTGCGTTCCAAGATGCCGTTCTTCACACCACTGTTGTACTGTGCTGTTATTTGCCTGTTTGTGGCCCGCCTGTTAGCTTGCACGATTCTTGCCCTTCTCCTTCGACCTCTCATCAACGAGCTGTTTTCACCCACAAAGAATCAGCTAAGCTAACAGGCTGGCCACTAACGCCTGTTAGCTTGCATGATTCTTGCCCTTCTCCTTCGACCTCTCATCAACAAGCTGTTTTTCGCCCACAGGAACGTAGTTACGAAAGTTCAATCAGTAAGTCTGGTCTGAATGGATCGTCACTTTTCATTCATCTAGTAAACTCTTAACTCACATAACTTTCTCTCACTCAGGGCGGGGGGGTGAATGCTTCATGATTAACGACTCATGGTGTAATCATAACAACATACGGGAACTCAAGTCCTTCTGCTCACCCGATCTAGAATTCCTTGCAATCAAATGCCGGCCATTTTACCTACCAAGAGAATTCTCGTCAGTTATAGTCACAGCTGTGTACATTCCCCCTCAAGCAGACACCAAGACGGCCGTCAAGGAACTTCACTGGACTATATGCAAACTGGGGATTTTAACAAAGCAAATTTGAGGACAAGGCTACCTAAATTCTACCAGCATATTGATTGCACTACGTGCATGGGCAATACCCTCGACCACTGCTACTCTAACTTCCGCGATGCATACAAAGCCCTCCCTCGACCTCCCTTCAGCAAATCTGACCACGACTCCATCTTGCTCCTATCGTCTTATAGACAGAAACTCAAACAGGATGTACCAGTGATGAGAACCATTCAATGCTGGTCTGACCAATCGGAAGCCACGCTTCAAGATTGTTTTGATCACGCGGACTGTAATATGTTCCGGTCAGCCTCAGAGAACAACATCGACCTATACGCTAACACAGTGAGTGCATTTATAAAGAAGTGCATTGGAGATCTTGTACCCACTGTGACTATTGAAACTTACCCAAACCAGAAACCGTGGATGGATGGTGGCATTCGCACAAAACTGAAAGCTCGATCCACCACATTTAGCCATAGAAAGAGGTCTGGGATAATGACCGAATATAAACAGTGTAGTTATTCCCTCCGCAAGGCAATCAAACAAGCGAAATGCCAAAACAAGAACAATGTGGAGTCGCAATTCAACGGCTCAGACACGAGATGTATGTGGCAGGGTCTACAGGAAATCACGGACTACAAAAAGAAAACCAGCCACATCATGGACACCGACGTCACGCTTCCAGACAAACTAAACACCTTCTTTGCCCGCTTTGAGGATAATACAGTGCCACAGTTGCGGCCCACTAACAAGGACTACGCCCCCCTCGCAAGGCTGCTGGCCCAGACGGCACCCCTAGCCGCATCCTCAGAGCATGCGCAGACCAGCTGGCTGGTGGGTTTAAGGACATATTCAATCATTCCCTATCCCAGTCTGCTGTCCCCACATGCTTCAAGATGGCTACCATTTTTCCTGTACCCAAGAAGGCAAAGTTAACTGAACTAAATGACTACCGCCCTGTAGCACTCACTTCTGTCATCATGAAGTGCTATGAGAGACTAGTCAAGGATCATATCACCTCCACCTTACCGGCCACCCTAGACCCACTTCAGTTTGCATACCGCCGCAATAGGTCTACAGACAACGCAATCACCATCACACTGCACACTACCCTATCCCATCTGGACAAGAGGAATAGCTATGTAAGCATGCTGTTCATTGGCTGCAGCTCAGCATTCAACACCATAGTACCCTCCAAGCTCATCTTTAAGGTGGAGGCCCTGGGTCTCAACCCCGCCCTGTGCAATTGGGTCCTGGAATTTCTGACGGGCTGCGACCAGGCGGTGAAGGTAGGAAACAACACCTCCACTTCGCTGACCCTGGGGCCCCACAAGGGTGTGTGCTCATCCCCCTACTTTACTCCCTGTTCACCCACGACTGCGTGGCCATGCACACCTCCAACTCAATCATCAAGTTTGCAGACGACACAACAGTAGTGGGCTTGATTACCAACAACAACGAGACAGCCTACAGGAAGGAGGTGAGGGCACTCGGAGTGTGGTGTTAGGAAAACAACCTCTCACTCAACGTCATCAAAACAAAGGAGATGATCGTGGACTTCAGGAAACAGCAGAGGGAGCACTCCCCTATCCACATCGAAAGTACAGCAGTGGAGAAGGTGGAAAGTTAAGTTCCTCGGCGAACACAGACAAACTGAAACGGGCCACCCACAGTGTGGTGAAGAAGGCGCAATGGCGCCTCTTCAACCTCAGGAGGCTGAAGAAATTTGTCTTATCACCCAAAACTCTGCCAAACTTTTACAGATGCACAATCGAGAGCATCATGTCAGGCTGTATCACAGCCTGGTACAGCAACTGCACCGCCTTCAACCGCAAGGCTCTCCAGAGGGTGGTGCGGTCTGCACAATGCATCACCGGGGGCAAACTACCTGCCCTCCATGACACCTACAGCACCCGATGTCACAGGAAGGCCAAAAAGATCATCAAGGACATCAACCACCCGAGCCACTGCCTGTTCACATCGCTACCATCCAGAAGGCGAGGTCAGTACAGGTACATCAAAGCTGGGACTGAGAGACTGAAAAACAGCTTCTATTTCAAGGCCATCAGACTGCTAAACAGCAAACACTATCGCAGAGAGGCTGCTGCCTACATTGAGACCCAATCACTGGCCACTTTAATAAATGGATCACAAGTCACTTTATACAATGCCATTCCAAATGATGCCACTTTAATAATGTTCACTTATGTTACATTACTCATATCACATGTATATACTGTATTTTAGACCATCTATTGCACCTTGCCTATGCCACTCGGCCATCGCTCATCCATATACTTACATGTACATTTTCTCATTCACCCCTTTAGATTTGTGTGTATTAGGTAGTTGTTGGGGAATTGTTAGATTACTTGTTAGATGTTATTGTACTGTCGGAACTAGAAGCACAAGCATTTCACTAGACTCGCATTAACATCTGCTAACCATGTGTATGTGACAAATAACATTTGATTTGAAAAGCTGAAGGAGATGTGGTGATACGTTTTTGCCATGACCTTGACCAATAAGACACTAACAAAAGTGATGGTCCTCTGAATGGGAGACTAAGCTGCCTGACTAGAACTAGCCAGAAGGGATGGCTAGAATCAGCTGACTGAAGCTGGCCGTTTTCAACAAGTAGTGAAGTTCTAGCTAATAAACAAATTCGTTTTCATTATCTGTTCTGCCTTGATTAGTGTGCTGAGTTCTACAGCACAGATGACTGCCATCTTCGACATTATTGCATTGGCCAAATGTTACAAAGTAGCGAGGCACAGACTCCGATACATTTAGATTTCTGGGAACAGTCTGGTGCCGTACACCTTCATCAACAAGCTGGCAAACTAGCTACCATATGGCCATTCAAACAAGCTTGTGCTAGACTGCTGGCTGGAGCAAATTTGCTCAGCTGATCAAGCATGGTTTTCCATAGTTTGCCGTAGTAGCCATAGCTACAGAGGAGTGATTTTAAGAATTATTTATCTATTGTGTGTGTCATTGAAGCAAGGATTACACGGCCACATAAAAAAACTACTCAGAGTCTTATTTGTTTCATGTAGATGTGTTTATAAAGGGTACAAACACGACAAATTGGCGACAAGATTGAACCTGCATCTTACCGATGTGCACCCGATGCATGCAACGTCCGAATGCACTGTCTATTCTAGGGAGAGGGATGCGCGTGTCAAGTGAAAAAGCACAGAATGACTTTGCATGAAAGTGATTGTGAAAACCTTTACCTGAATAAACATTTCGGGATATTGAAACTATTGCCGCTTTGATAGCAGCTGTATTGACGATTGGACAACCTATACTGAACAAAAATATAAACGCAACATGTAAAGTGTTGTTCGCATGTATCATGAGCTGAAATAAAATATCCTAGAAATGTTCCATACGCACAAAAGCTTATTTCTCTTAAATTTTGTGCAGAAATTTGCTTAGATCCCTGTTAGTGAGCATTTTATCCTTTGTCAAGATAAGAGATATGCTTACTTAACAGTCATTCAAGTTCAGCATAGCTAGCCAGCTAGCAAGCGATCCCCATTTCTTGCTAGCTAACCAAATGAAATTAAAAAAGATAGGGAAAAGCTGTTCATTCACACACTCCTCCAATGACATGACATCCTCCCAGCAGCTAGCTAGCTAATGTTAGGCTCCATGTTTTTAGCTTGCTAAATAAATAGCTAGCTACATAAATACGCAAGACCAGGGGTGTCAAACTCAAATCAGCCTTACGGACCATATTGAAAAAACACAGTGAATTCGCAGGCCAGACATAGCCTATTTATATATATACAAAAAAAATAAACATGTAACTGCGACCCAAACTGGCAATTGTTTTATTTGAAAAAATGTCCCTTTAATGTCCACTTCTGTACATAGGATGCTGTATATAGCATTTTCCCTTGCTAGTTTGATTGTATTGACATTCCCAGCCTTAGTTAGTCGTCCATTTTTGTTCAAAATATTGAGTCATTGAAACTGAAAGTGCATCCCGAATGGTTGTGGCAGCAAACAATGTACCAGGCCAGCTGTGATTTACAATCTGATAGCAATATATTTTGACTACCAAGAAATGTATTGGTGAATTATATGAACTGCATCTATCTATTCTGCCAACAATGCCTAACTCTACGTCATGGAATTTTGAGTCAAATAGTTAGTTTTGAAGCATAAACTGGGAATTCAATATTTTTGACTGATATTATGATCGTCTGTTTGTTTCATATATGCAAAGTAGTTAAAACGCTGTCAGTTCCACTTTTATAGGATGATCCCTTGTAGGATACTTCAAAGTTACTCAATCTCTCTAGTCTGTGGTGTCCTCCTGTCTATCCCCGTGGTCAGGGGATGGACAACCTGCTGGCCCAGGTGACGGGGAGGAAGCGTGTGGTGCTCTACAGCCCCCAGGATACATTGCACCTCTACCTGACGGGTGAGACCCCTGGAGGGAGATTGTATCTCCTTGTGTCAGGAAAATGGTATAATACTTCCACAGTAACGAAAGCAAATTCTCTACATGTACATACCTGTCTATTGACTTTCACATCTAACTTAGTGTCAGGTGACAAATCTGAGGGTCTGGCCAGACTGTTCAGACCTGGGGTGGTTCCCAGAGTTTGTGAAGGCTTGGTGGTACTAGTGTACTAGAACCTAGAGACTTTTTTCCCCCTCCATCGCTGGTATGGGCAGACTGGGTGATGAAATGAAGGGCTCTATTCAAATCTGTAAAGCTGATGAGTTAGACTCTGTACTAGAAATGTAAAGGTCATTTCTGATTGAGCTGACATGCAGTGTTTACCGTGAATGCGGTCTACACTAAAGCGGGAACATTGCTTTAAATTGCAATCACTCTAAAGCTGAACTTCTGCTATGCGGATTGAATAGAGCCCTTAATTCTGATTACACACAAGTCAAACAAATTGAATTCAATTTGTCCCCAATACTAAATAGTATGGCATTTACTGTAATTACCAGAATTTACACTGTAAACAGAAGTGTGCAGTTACTGTACATGAGTTACATCAGTTCAATATTGCCCCCGTTTCTCCCTTAGACCTGTGGTTTCCTAACACCATGGCGTTAGTTTCGCATGGGTGTCAACATCTTCTGGTGCCACCTGCCTGCAGAAGGTTGCAACAAGAAGGACCCCTATGGCAAGAACAAGGGTGTAGAGAAAATGTTGCAGTTTTACAGCTAATTTCCTGCAATGATTTGATTTAAACACTCAACTGCCGGTACAGCATGGTTGGACATTTTATTGCACAGCGATTACAATTCCTTAAGGTCTTCATAAACATTTTAAAGCTTTGTAAACAGTGAAGCAGCATCTCCCCAGAGTGTGTGTTTTAGGCTCATCCTATCAACATTCCCCCTTATTTGTGTCGTCTTCTTCATCACCATCATCATCAGCATGTCTCAACAAGCAAGATTATGTGAGGTGGCCTTTTTACATTATTGCTTGAGACAAACGTCAGTGAGGCTCTACCTGATTTGGGGGGGGGGGGGTAACGCAGGCTGCTCTGAGTCTTCATGTCATTGGCTGCTTCGAGGCTCACTCATAGCTGTGGCTGTAGTAGATTGGTTCATTCATTTGGGCAGGCTGTTTGGGACCTAACGCGTGGGTCGTGTTCATTAGGGCACCTGCACACTGTAGCAAAACATTTCAAACCAATGGCAACAGAACTATAATAAGCGTAACTTATTGGACATTTCTAGGTAGTCCCTCCTTGTTTGAGCCATTTATTCCATTTGGCGCCTAATAAACATGATCTGGGTACATTCAAAAGACAAATCAGTCTTTCAACTCTATTATTTTGTCCCCCCCCCCCCAAAAACGAATTGAAAAATGAATACATCTGAAGTAGAAAGCGGGTGAAATCATAGGTGAAGTTAAATAYTGTACATTCTGTTTGTGAGACAATGATTATAGCAATTGTGGTAAGAGAGAAGGTGTAGCTTGGGAAGGTGGGATGCATACACAACCTCCTGTGTCCTATCGACTACACAAGCCCTTGGACTTAAAAGGGCAACTCTACCACTTTTCAACCTCATTATCTCCATATGGGAAAACAGCACTTTTCTATGACCTGTGGTCCTAAAATAATGTTTCCATGTGATATTACAGGGTAGTATTAAAAGTAAAAAAACATTGATTTTCAAAACCTCCAACGAGTTTCTAACCGAAGGTAGGGTGTTTTCTTGCTCCCCACGACTCTGTTTGAAAATCACTGTTTTTAAAATGTAATAACTTGTCATCGGGTAGAAATTTTAACTCTATATACAGTTGAAGTCAGAAGTTACATACACTTAGGTTGGAGTCATTAAAAATCATTTTTCAACCACTCCACAAATTTCTTGTTAACAAACTATAGTTTTGGCAAGTTGGTTAGGACATCTACTTTGTGCATGACAAGTAATTTTTCCAACAATTGTTTACAGACAGCTTATTTCACTGTATTTCAATTCCAGTGGGTCAGAAGTTTACATACACTAAGTAGACTGTGCCTTTAAACAGCTTGGAAAATTCCAGAAAAGGATGTCATGGTTTTATAAGCTTCTGATAGGCTAATTTACGTCAATTGGAGTACCTGTGGATGTATTTCAAGGCCTACCTTCAAACTCAGTGCCTCTTTGCTTGACATCATGGGAAATTCCAAAGAAATCAGCCAAGACCTCAGAAAAATGAATTGTAGACCTCCACAAGTCTGGTTCATCCTTGGGAGCAATTTCCAAACGCCTGAAGGTACGACGTTCATCTGTACAAACAATAGTACGCAAGTATAAACACCATGGGACCACGCAGCCGTCATACCGCTCAGGAAGGAGACGCGTTCTGTCTCCGAGAGATGAACATACTTTGGTGCGAAAAGTGCAAATCAATCCCAGAACAACAGCAAAGAACCTTGTGAAGATGCTGGAGGAAACGGGTACAAAAGTATCTATCTTCACAGTGAAACGAGTCCTATATCGACATAACCTGAAAGGCCGCTCAGCAAGGAAGAAGCCACTGCTCCAAAACTGCCATAAAAAAGCCAAACTACGGTTTGCAACTGCACATGGGGACAAAGATCGTACTTTTTGGAGAAATTTCCTCTGGTCTGATGAAACAAAAATATAACTGTTTGGCCATAATGACCATTATGTTATGAGGAAAAAGGGGGAGCCTTGCATGCCGAAGGACCTACTGTGAAGCACAGGGGTGGCAGCATTATGTTGTGGGGGTGCTTTGCTGCAGGAGGGCCTGGTGCACTTCACAAAATAGATGGCATCATGAGACAGGAAAATTATGTGGATATATTGAAGCAACATCTCAAGACATCAGTCAGGAAGTTAAAGCTTGGTTGCAAATACATCTGCCAAATGGACAATGACCCCAAGCATACTTCCAAAGTTGTAGCAAAATGGCGTAAGGACAACAAAGTCAAGGTATTGGAGTGGCCATCACAAAGCCCTGACCTCAATCCTATTGAAAATTTGTGGGCAGAACTGAAAAAGCATGTGCGAGCAAGGAGGCCTAYRAACCTGACTCAGTTACACCAGCTCTGTCAGGAGGAATGGCCCAAAATTCACCTAACTTATTGTGGGAAGCTTGTGGAAGGCTACCCAAAATGTTTGACCCAAGTTAAACAATTTAAAGGCAATGCTACCAAATACTAATTGAGTGTATGTAAACTTCTGACCAACTGGGAATGTGATGAAAGAAATAAAAGCTGAAATAAAGAATTGATTCTCTACTATTATTCTGACTTTTCACATTCTTAAAATAAAATGGTGATCCTACAGACCTAAGACAGGAATTGTGAAAAACTGAGTTTAAATGTATTTAGCTATTTCGCTGCTCTGGCACCCCAATGGTGGAACAAACTCCCTCACGACGCCAGGTCAGCGGAGTCAATCACCACCTTCCGGAGACACCTGAAACCCCACCTCTTTAAGGAATACCTAGGATAGGATAAAGTAATCCTTCTAACCCCCCCCCCCCTTAAAAGAGTTAGATGCACTATTGTAAAGTGGTTGTTCCACTGGATATCATAAGGTGAATGCACCAATTTGTAAGTCGCTCTGGATAAGAGCGTCTGCTAAATGACTTAAATGTAAATGTAAGGTGTATGTAAACTTCCGACTTCAACTGTATATGTTTTTTCTTCAAAATGTACAAATGCGCCGTTGACACTGGTAATGTGATGAGATGATGAAAACAAGGTTGAAAAGTGGTGGAGTTGCACTTTAAGAGACAAAAGGTAAACACAAAAAGAGACAAACATATACACCCAACCATGGGAAAACGTGCTCATAATTTGGCTTTTAGGACACAGATAAGAGAAATGCAGGGCATAAGAGGGAAAAAAATGTAAATACACACAAAAAAATGCTTTCACATCCACGGCACACCATGTTAACCCAGTTCAGTTCAGTCCACTGAGACTTGGGGCCATGTCGTCTCTGTTTAGTAAAGGTGAACATAGGGGGTTGAGTGAGGCGGCGGATAGTTCCCGGACAGAGGGACATTCAGTGTTAGTCTGTACACTGTAGATGGGATAGCAAAGTTATGTAGCCCAAGTAGCCAGTCGCGGTCCAAAGAACCCAATCCAGTCCCAAGTCGCCCCTAGTCGCACCGTATTTCCCACAATTCTCTGGTGCAGAGCAGCGCCTTCCCCCAGAAAATAAGACATACAGACTTACTCTTCCCCGCCAATTAGTGCTTGGTAAGGGCTTTCTGTGTGTCATTTACTGTGTCATATATACACCTATGAAGAATTCTCATCATTGGAAAAACAAACAAAAACAAAGACATTAAGAAAATGGCACATTGCGCGTGTTTGTGTTCTGTGTGCTAGCGATTAGGATAACTCAAGTTAATTAAAGTAATTTTTTTTTCATAAGGTTGCGAAGCAGATGGAGAGGCAAGCCCAATGCAAGGCGGGACACTCCCTCCAACGTGGGCAGCCATTGGTGGACGGACAGGATCGGGACGGAGTTATGCTGCCAGGTCATCATTAGGGAGTCGTTGCCGTGGAGCGGTTGGCCTTCATCTTGTCCAACCGTTTAGAGAGGTGGCTGTTGTTCGACTCAAGTTCGTCTACCTTGTCCAGCGCTGACCGCAACTGCCATCCAGGAATAGAAAAAAAAAATCATTAGATTTTATTCAGAGACTCATTCAAAATCAACAATGAATCAAAAACACAAATTGTGTACATTATAACCCAAGTGTGCACTTGTTCACTCCCCCTAAGATTTGAAGGGATTAGTCCAATCCTTTTAAATCCATGCAGGGAAGTCCATTAGTGCACACTTCGGGTAAAGGAGGGAGAAACTAGTCCCTTCTATTCCACATGACCATGTAATTCTATCCATTTCAGAAGCAATGTTCTGAACATTGCAGACCCCTGACATCTGGTCTCTGCATAGGAGCTTGATTTAAGCCACATAACTGACAGCTGGTGGCCATACTTCTCTCTGCAGCTTGCGTTTCTCAGACTTCAACTCATCCTCCACTTTCTCTGCGTTCTCCGACGCACCCTTGTAGCGGGTCACCTGACCCTCTAGCCTAGTAACCTGCAGATTGGTGATTGGATAGAGTACATGAGAATCTCAGCCTATAACGAGTAAAATGAGCAGTACTTGGATCTGTGATAATTATCTCTTTCCAATCAACCAGGTTAATGACAGTACACTTACATTCTGTTCCAAAGCTGTCACTTCCTGCTCCGATTTGACAAGTTTGAACTTTAGGTCACTAAGTTGCCTGCTGGCATCTCCTGCAAATGTGGGAAAAAAGAAAACAAGGTCTGATGTGCCAATGAGGTAGATACTGAATATGAATCCTATTAAAATAACAGTTAGGACTAACATACATTTTTGTCTTGAGTTATTAATTTCAGTCATAACACGTTACAGTGTCTGTGAATCTTACTCTGCAGGTCTTGTATGTGTGGGTCTGTGCCGTTCTCCAGAACCTCGCCCTCTGGGCTGGAGTCCTCCTCAATCTCGTTCCTCTGTTTCTTCTGCTCTACTTGGGCCTTCAGTTTCTTCACCTATAGGGAGGACCACATTCAGGACATAGACAGACAGACAGTTAAAACCTATTCAAATTGTAGCTGTATAAAAACAACTACAGGAAACAGCAACACAAACATACAGGTAACTGCCAAAATAAAGGAAACACCAACATTAATTGTCTTATTAGGGCATTGGGCCACCACGAGCCGCCAGAACAGCTTTATTGCACCTTGGCATAGATTCTACAAGTGTCTGGAACTCTATTGGAGGGTTGCAACACTAATCTTCCACGAGAAAATACACATTTGGTGTTTTGTTGATGGTGGTAGAAAACACTGTCTCATGCTCTGCTCCAGAATCACCCATAAGTGTTCAATTGTGTTGAGATCTGGTGACTGAGACGGCATACATCATTTTCATGCTCATTAAACCATTCAGTGACCACTCGTGCCCTGTGGATGGGGGCATTGTCATCCTGGAAGAAACCACACCGATCAGCATAGAAATTATTCACCATAGATTGAAGGTGATCACTCAGAATGGCTGTGAATTTGTTGSCGTTTATCTTGCCATCTAAGGGGTTGAGTGGACCTACAGTTGAAGTCAGAAGTTTASATACACTTAGGTTGAAGTCATTAAAAATGTTTTTTCAACCACTCCACAAATTTCTTGTTAACAAACTTATACTAACTTATTGTGGGRAGCTTGTGGAAGGCTACCCAAAACGTTTGACCCAAGTTAAACAATTTAAAGGCAATGCTACAAAWTACTAATTGAGTGTATGTAAACTTCTGACACACTGGGAATGTGATGAAAGAAATAAAAGCTTAAATAAATCATTATCTCTACTATTATTCTGACATTTCACATTCTTAAAATAAAGTGGTGATCCTAACTGACCTAAGACAGGGAATATTTACAAGGTTAAATGTCAGGAATTGTGAAAAACTGAGTTTAAATATATTTGGCTAAGGTGTATGTAAACTTCCAACTTCAACTGTAAACCATGCCAGGAAAATGCACCCCATATCATAAAAGAGCCACTAGAACCTTCATTTATTTGGACAGTTACGCAATCTCACCTCACACTCTACACTGCCCTTTCCCACATGGACAAAAGGAACAGCTGTGTGAGAATGCTGTTCATTGAATACAGCTCAGCGTTCAACAACATAGTGCCCTCAAAGCKCATCACTAAGCTAAGGACCCTGGGACTAAACACCTCCCTCCGCAACTGGATCCTGGGCTTCCTGACGGGCCGCCCCCAGGTGGTAAGGGTAGGCAACAACACATCTGCCACGCTGATCCTCAAAACAGGGGCCCCTCAGGGGTGCGTGCTTAGTCCCCTCCTGTACTCCCTGTTCACCCACGACTGCGTGGCCAAGCACGACTCCAACACCATCAAGTTTGCTGACGACACAGCAGTGGTAGGCCTGATCACCGACATCGATGACACAGCCTATAGGGAGGTGGTCAGAGACCTGGCGGTGTGGTGCCAGGACAAAAACCTCTCCTTCAACGTGAGCAAGACAAAGGAGATGATCGTGGACTACAGGAAAAGGAGGGCTGAACACGCCCCCAGTCACATCGAGTGGGTCGAGAGTTTCAAGTTCCTTGGTGTCCACATCACCAACRAACTATCATGGTCTAAACACACCAAGAAAGTCGCGAAGAGGGCACAACAACGCCTTTACCCCCTCAGGAGACTTAAAAGATTTGTCATTTTTATTTTATTTAACCTTTATTTAACCAGGTAGGCTAGTTGAGAACAAGTTCTCACTTACAACTGCGACCTGGCCAAGATAAAGCAGAGCAGTTCGACACATACAACAACAGAGTTACACATGGAATAAACAAACATACAATCAATAATACAGTAGAAAAAAAGAAAATTCTATACAGTGAGTGCAAATGAGGTAGGATAAGAGAGGTAAGGCAATAAATAGGCCATGGTGGCGAAGTAATTACAATTTAGCAATTAAACACTGGAATGGTAGATGTGCAGAAGATGAATGTSCAAGTAGAGATACTGGGGTGCAAAGGAGCAAGATAAATAAATACAGTATGGGGATGAGGTAGTTGGATGGGCTGTTTATAGATGGGCTATGTACAGGTGCAGTGATCTGTGAGCTGCTCTGACAGCTGGTGCTTAAAGCTAGTGAGGGAGATATGAGTCTCCAGCTTCAGTGATTTTTGCAGTTCGCTCCAGTCATTGGCAGCAGAGAACTGGAAGGAAAGKCAGCCAAAAGGAGGAATTGGCTTTGGGGGTGACCAGTGAGATATACCTGCTGGAGCGGGTGGGTGCTGCTATGGWGACCAGTGAGCTGAGATAAGGCGGGGCTTTACCTAGCAGAGACTTGTAGATGACCTGGAGCCAGTGGRTTTTGCGACGAGTATGAAGCGATGGCCAACCAACGAGTGTACAGGTCGCAGTGGTGGATAATATATGGGGCTTTGGTGACAAAACAGATGGCACTGTGATAGACTGCATCCAATTTGTTGAGYAGAGTGTTGGAGGCTATTTTATAAATKACATCGCCGAAGTCGAGGATCGGTAGGATGGTCAGTTTTACGAGGGTATGTTTGGCAGCATGAGTGAAGGATGCTTTGTTGCAAAATAGGGAGCTGATTCTAGATTTAATTTTGGATTGGAGAAGCTTAATGTGAGTCTGGAAGGAGAGTTTACAGTCTAGCCAAACACCTAGGCATTTGTAATTGTCCACATATTCTAAGTCAGAACCGTCCAGAGGTGTGATGCTGGACGGGCAGGCAGTGATCGGTTGAAGAGCATGCATTTAGTTTTACTTGCATTTAAGAGCAGGAGGCCAGGGAAGGAGTGTTGTATGGCATTGAAGCCCGTCTGGAGGTTAGTTAACAGTGTCCAAAGAAGGGCCAGAAGTATACAGAATAGTGTCGTCTGTGTAGAAGTGSATCAAAGAATCACCAGCAGCAAGAGCGACATCATTGATGTATACAGAGAAGAGTCGGCCTGAGAATTGAACCCTGTGGCACCCCCATAGAGACTGCCAGAGGTCCGGACAACAGGCCCTCCGATTTGACACACTGAACTCTATCAGAGAAGTAGTTGGTGAACCAGGCGAGGCAATCATTTGAGAAACCAAGGCTGTTGAGTCTGCCAATAAGAMTGTGGTGATTGACAGAGTCGAAAGCCTTGGCCAGGTCGATRAATACGGCTACACAGTAATGTCTCTTAACGATGGCGGTTATGATATCGTTTAGGACCTTGAGTGTGGCTGAGATGCACCCATGACCAGCACTGAAACCAGATTGCATAGYGGAGAAGGTACGGTGGGATTCGAAATGGTCGGTAATCTGTTTGTTAACTTGGCTTTCGAAGACCTTAGAAAGGCAGGGTAGGATAGATATAGGTCTGTAGCAGTTTGGGTCTAGAGTGTCTCCCCCTTTGAAGAGGGGGTTGACTGTGGCAGCTTTCCAATCTTTGGCAACATCAGACGATACGAAAGAAAGGTTGAACAGGCTAGTAATAGGGGTTGCAACAATTTCGGCAGATCATTTTAATAAGGGAGGGTCCAGATTGTCTAGCCCGGCTGATTTGTAGGGGTCCAGATTTTGCAGCTCTTTAAGAACATCAGCTATCTGGATTTGGGTGAAGGAGAAATGGGGGAGTCTTGGGCGAGTTGCTGTTGGGARTGCAGGGCTGTTGACCGGGGTAGGGGTAGCCAGGTGGAAAGCATGGYCAGCCGTAGAAAAATGCTTATTGAAATTCTCAATTATAGTGGATTTATCGGTTGTGACAGTGTTTCTTAACCTCAGTGCAGTGGGCAGCTGGGAGGAKGTGCTCTTATTCTCCATGGACTTTACAGTGTCCCAGAACTTTTTTGAGCTAGAGGATGCAAATTTCTGCTTGAAAAAGCTAGCCTTAGCTTTCCTAACTGCCTGTGTATATTAGTTCCTAACTTCCCTGAAAAGTTGCATATCACGGGGTCCATTCGATGGGTTCCCAGATCCTCAAAGTTCTATAGCTGCACCATCGAGAGCAGCGTGACCGGTTGCAACACCGCCTCGTGTGGCAACTTCTCAGCATCCGACCGTAAGACGCTACAGAGGGTAGTGCGTACGGCCCAGTACATCCCTGGAGCCAAGCTTCCTGCCATCCAGAACCTATATACTAGGCGGTGTCAGAGGATGGCCACAAAAATGGTTAAAGACTCCAGTCACCCAAGTCAGACTGTTCTCTCTGCTACCGCACGACAAGCGGTACCGGAGCGCCAAGTMTTGGTCCAAAAGGCTCTTTAACAGCTTCTACACCCAAGCCATTAGACTGCTKAACAAATTAATCAAAATGGCCACCTGGACTATTTGCATTAACCCCCCCCCTGTTTTTACACTGCAGCTACTCACCGTTTATTATCTATGCAAAGTCACTTTACCCCTACCTACACGTACAAATTACCTTGACTAATCTGTACTCCCACACACCGACTCAGTACTGGTACCCCCTGTATATAGCCTCATTATTGTTATTTTATTGTGTTACTTTAAACAAAAAAAAACAAAAAAAAATGTAATTTGTTTATTTAGTAAATATTTTATTTACTCTATTTTCTTAACTGCATTGTTGGTCATGGGCTTGTTGTATTCAGCATATGTGACAAATACAATTTCATTTTATTTGCCTGTAGGTCTATTGCCAATTCAGTTGAAGAGTTCAGCTAGCGTAATGGGTGACAGACTATGGATGGATGGATGTCCTTACTCACCTGTCCTATCAAGTTCTCCCGCTCGTCAACCAGCTTCCTCAGGCGGATCTCTGAAAGAAAAAAAGTMTTTAGAGCGGATCTGCTTAGTGTTAAAAGTGTCACAGAACTTCTCACCATTATCTGTWTAACTTTGAGTAAGCATCTATAACCCAATCAATACACACTTTCATTATGTTCATGCAAGAACAACTTGAGCATACAGTAAAAACMAATGTCAACATACCGGGGGTGGGAGGAGCCAAGTACATGGATGGGGAGGGGCTGAGTCGGGGTGGGAGGAGTTTAGAGTCACTTGATGCATGCAATGGAGCAGGTGTCCACTGGGAGAGCGTAGGTGAGGGGTGGGGTTATGGTTAGCATGCAGAAACTGGAGAGGAGGGCACACAGCCCTCTAGGGCATTTTTATGCTAAACAGCTAATGGATGAGAGAAGTTGAGCCGAAGAGATGATGTTTGTGCGTCAATGAGACTGCTATAGACAGGCAGACAACACATAAGTACTATTATACATTACTAAAGTGTATTTCTCAAAGTTTGTAATCACTTATTTTATTCAATCATGAAAAGGGTCAGAAGGTATTTCCTTACAAAAAGTGCACATGAAGAAACATTTAGACCAGTGATTAACAAGGGAGACATATTCTTACACGGTATACAATTTGTCTAGCAGTCATATCATCATATGAATTCAGGAAACATGGCATATACTGAACACAAAGCAATTTTATAGTATGCACATGATATCCTAGGGCTTGGAACCGTGTAAGAATATGTCTCGCAGTCATATCATCATATGTTACAAAAAGTGCACATGAAGAAACATTTAGACCAGTGATTAACAAGGGAGACATATTCTTACACGGTATACAATTTGTCTAGCAGTCATATCATCATATGAATTCAGGAAACATGGCATATACTGAACACAAAGCAATTTTATAGTATGCACATGATATCCTAGGGCTTGGATTTCACCTGATATCATTGCCATAATGGAATGGACTTGTAACATGGAGGATTTTTATTTCAATGGCATGAGACAATCTCAATCGGTTAGTTTCTCTCTTCGTCAAAATACACCAAGCAAGAAAATATTTTTGTTGTTCTGGGCAAACTTTGGACGAGGCTTGGGCGTTATACTGTTTTTGGAAATAGCCAGGGAAAACTAGGTCTTTTAAGTTTACAAAAAAAGAGTAATATTTGTCGCTACTTTTTAAGGAAAGCACCTGCAGTCAACTTGTGCAATACGTTAGCAGATACAGCAGATCGCGTTCTTCATTTCACATTATGAAGCTTACCGTATTTCCCCCAGAACAGTTGATAGTTTATTTTTTTATTTCTTTATTTAACCCTTATTTTACCAGGTAAGTTGACTGAGAACACATTCTCATYTACAGCAATGTCCTGGGGATGATTGAGCCAATTGGAAGCCGGGGATGATTAGGTGGCGATGATGGTATAAGGGCCAGATTGGGAATTTAGCCAGAACACCGGGGTTAACACCCCTACTCTTAACATGTTTGTTTGTAAATAGCACAATGGGAGAAAGCGGGAGTAGTCCAGCTGTGTATTGACAAGGGTCGCGTTTTATATTTAAAGTCAAGTGTTTTTTGCTTCAAGAGTGATCAGGGAAGTGCAACTATAGTTTTCCTTCACAGAAAATACATTAGTGCAGCACATTCRACAGAAAATAGCTTCCTTTTTATCAACAGAAGTGCAACGCTATTTGGCTGGCAGCCACACAGCTAAATGAGYTTACAATGAAAAAGCAAGGTCTTTCTTGCAAAAACGATGCATGGCCATCATACTGTATTTCGAATGTTTATCATAGAAAGAATGTAGCCAGCTACTTTTCCTAATGTTTTGGTTAAAGTTAATCTAGCATTTTACAAGAGAAAAGTAGTCTGGCTACACTGAGAAAAGTATCAGAAAAGTAGCTACACATCATTCAGAGAACTGTCTGCTGATAGAATGCTCGTTTGAGTGGAGAAGTGAAACTGAGGCACAAAAGTAGTCTGATGCCGAGCAGAAATTTTTAGAAGCATTTTAGATCTGCGTTTACAAAATTCAGCAAGATATTTGTTATGTTTTATATTTTTTCTCCTGCGTTAAAAACACAGAATTCTGCATTAACGTAAATTAAAGTGGCTGAATTGATAAGGTGACGGGGCATCGTATGGTGTTAGCTTTCTGCTGTGTTTGAGAGCTCAAAGCCCTTTGGATGAATTATCTGTAAGGCTGCCACTGCTTGATTTCCTTGCGTTTTTTTCTCCTCTTCGTTCATGTTCTGTCTGAGCAGGCAGGCCCCTTCCCTAGCGACTCCACACAGACAAAGTGTGTACACATGCTGCTCCAGTGCCAGTACTGTTTTTACTTCAGACAAGCATGCGTCAAAACTTAATTTGCACAATGTCCGTCATTCACATTTCGCTTGTAAACGTCCAAACTGACCAAAAATGACATTTGGTAGCTCCTACCTATATATGTATACCTTTATGAGCTGGATTGCCTGTCTTTGCAATTTGTTTATTTTCGTTTGGGCTCGTTAACATATTTAGCTAGCAGCCTCCATGGAAATTCCCTATTACTTGTGCCAATTTTGTTAGCATTCTGGTAAGACAGCCAATGTTTTTTTGGGGTGCCCCCTTGTGTACTAGGCCGGTAATTCCATAAATCACAGGATGAGAGAAGGACGGTATGACGATACGAATATCATGCATTGCAATATAAACATTGTACCTTGAATAGATGAAGAAAAACATACCGTCATTCAATCAATCAATATTACATTATTACAGTATAGGTACTGCAGTTTTATACGAGAGTATGGGCAATGTACCCTACCAGGGCCAGGCAAGTAGTAACACATTTGATTGATTCTACTTATCAACTACTACTAGTCTTAAATTAATGGTTTTCTTAGTTGAATCAGGTGTGTTACTGCTTGTTTGGGGAAAAACAGCCTGCGTGGTAAGATTACCCACCCCTTATGGCAAACTTCCCTAAAAATTAGCTAAAATACCCACATGCTGTGAAGTCAAAGTATTTGGACAGTGGCATATTTGTTGTTGCATGGCCATCATGTCTAATGTATATCATAGTCAGCTTTAATTTGAGGATATTTTCATCCAAATTGGGGTACCCGTTTAGAAATGACTGCACGTTTTGTACAATGTCCCCCCATTTTAGGGAACCAAAAGTATTTGGACAAATTCACTTATGTGCATTAAAGTAGTCAAATGTTTAGTATTTGGTCCCATATTCCAAGCAATGACTACATCAAGCTTATGCCCAATAGAAATGTATGGTAAATAATGTATTGTGCCATTTTGGAGTCACTTTTGTTGTAAATAAGAATAKAATATTTCTAAACACTTCTACATTAATGTGGATGCTACAATGATTATGGATAATCATGAATGAATCATGAATACTGATGAGTGAGAAAATTACAGAGCCATACACATCATCCCCCTCAAACTCTCCTGTTTAGCATGTCTTGGGTTTATGGTCTTTGTGCCTCTAACTTTCTCACTCATCATTATTCACCATTATTCGTAATCATAGTAGCATCCACATTAATGTAGAAGTGTTGAGAAACATCCTATTCGTATATACAATAAAAGTGACAATAGAAATGTAATGGTAAATAATGTATTGGGCACAACATAATCTGAAACAACCGAAACAAACTGCAAATGCATCCAACAAGCTTCGTGTAGTCATTGAGTACTAGAAATATAGGTCCAAATACTACACTTTTGATTACTTTAACACACAAAAGAATTTGTCCAAATACTTTTGGTTCCCTAAAATGAGGGGACTAGAGCATGTACAAAAAGTGCTGAACAAAAAGTACGCTCAAATTAAAGCTGACAGTCTTCACTTTACCTCATAGTCATTGTATAATTTCAAAATCCAAAGTGCTGGAATACAAAGCCAAAACAAAAAAAATGTGTCACAAATACTTTTGGACCTCAAAATACAGTACATCGAATTATAACTTTGGAAGGAATGTGAATGGTACTTGCATTGGCTGTAGTAGTTGAGACTCTTTGCACTTTCATAAATATTTGCTGTTGTTTATATTGAGTGCAGACCTAAAAACTAGGACATTCGGCAGTCCTCTTTTCCCTTGCCTTTTACTTTCTTACTGCCTTTTTTCAAGCCTGTCCTAGATTGCTCATTGTCGCCCTCTGCTGAATCCTCTGTACTTGGACTACTTTCTCTTCTACCCTGCTGTGACCCATACTGGATTGCCTCTTCCCCCTCCTCTACTGGCAAATCCTCTACCTCAGTTGCATTCTGCTGCCTCTCGCTCTCTTCTACACCTTGCTGTTCAACAGTCACACTCACTCCCTCCTCTGCAATGTCTTCCTGTTTGTATGTTACACTAACCCCTTCCTCTAATGTGATTAGTTGTTGTTCTTCATTCACGTTCTGGCCCTCGACTATGRTTTGTGCTTTTTCTTCAGGGCTTCGGAGCTCCTCTGGTGCATTATCTGACCCCCCTTCAATTGATTGCTGTGCCACTATCGCGCTAACTCCCTCTGTGTCCTGCGGTTTGTCATCCTCCTCTTCCTCGTTAGCCTCCGCTTTACCAGGCTCTACCTCCATTTTGTATCCTACCGACATCGTTCTCATTTCCTGGCTGACCTCCTCTTGGGATGTTATTGGGAATACATTTGCAGGATCCACTGAGACTAGGTYAGAAAGGTCAAACGATTGACCCTCATTTTCATTCTCCTCGTCATTCCACTGCTCACTGGGTCCAGGTACCTTGTTACCCTCCAGCTTGGCCTCAATGGGATCATCTTGCTCTTCTGCTTTCGCCACCATAGTGCATGGTCCACTTTCATTATGGCTCTGTTCCCTAAAAGAGTCAATTGTMACCGGAGTTTCTTTTAATGGGTCCTGTAGTCGTGTTTCTGTATCATTCAGCTCGGTCTCTGTAGAGATCCCTCCATTTGATGCCTCTTCTGGATCAAGYGTTTCTGGCTTGTTGTTTTCATACAAGTGCATGTTAGTGACTGGACAATCAAGTATATCCACCAATTGTTCAGGCAGTCTTATGGTCTCAGCAGCAGGGCAGTTGCGGTCAAGCGATATGCTACAACATTTCTCATCTGCTGAATTGTTGCATTTCTCTACATTTGCTGGCAGTGCCATTGAAGTGTCTTCATGTTCAAGTGCATTTGTACGCTCTTCTGGGCTCCCATTTTGTTTATCCTGACCTGCCTCTTTTAGGTCTTGTGTCGCATTTTCATTAGCCTGGTCTGGGTGAGTAGTGACACCATCATGGGAGAAAAGGTCTTCAGGTTCCACGCTCTTCTTGAGCTCTGGTCTTAGAACGATGGGACTGTGAAAGTTATTCCCCTGTTCCTTTGTGTCTTGGATTGTTTGAGCCTCTTCAACTGAGACCGTGATTGCACCTTCCTCTTTGACATTGTTTGAATTCCCAGCTGTGGACTGTTTCGAGTCCAATGGACATTTTGGGTCAGCTGAAGAGTTCAAACAGTCTCCAAAGTTATCAGGGTTGGTTGTGTACCCTGACTCGTCCTTTTGGGTACCAGTATTTGTTGTCGATTCTAATTCCTCCATAGGGTTATAAGCGCTGGTTATACACTTGGAGTGAGCAACAGGATCAGCAGTACCAATGTTGGACTCAAGGGAWAATACTGATATCTCGCCTTCTGATTTCGCCGATTCCATTGTAGGTTTGTGTTTGTCCTTTTTCATTTTCTTCTTTTTCTTCTTTGAGACAACTTCCTCACTCTTAGCTTGGTCAGTCAGAGATACTTCAATGGTAGGCCCCTCGCTTTTAACCTCTACTCGGTCTTCTTCTAGTTGTTCTTCCTTCAGGTTCAGTCCCTCCTCAGCTATGGTTTGGAGCTCTCGATCTGGTGAACTACTGGTCCCCTCCTCTAGATGCTGCTGTGTCTCTATTGTGATAACGCCCTCTCCTACCGCCTCTACTGGCTCCTTATCGGTTGGGGTGGAGACCAYATCCTTTTCTGTTTTGCTCATCTTATCTCCCTGCGTTTCATCACCTTGTTTCTCTCCCTTCTTCTTGCCTTTCTTTTTCTTCTTGCCTCCTTGGGACTGTGGCTGCATGTCAGTGGTCTCTGGTAACACACATGCCTTTTTTGTTTTCTGAGGCTCAGGTTGAGGCTCAGGGTTTGAGTCGACTGGACTCTTAGGAGTATCAAGGTCTGTCCCTAGGCTAATCTGTGTGCTATTTGTCATGGAGACTACACACGTTTCTGTTGTGCTCTTCTTATGGTCTTCCTGCTTTACATCGCTTTGTGTCTCTCCCTTCTTCTTCTTGCCTTTCTTCTTCTTGTTGCCTGCTTGGGCTTGTGGCTGCAGGTCAGTTATCTCTGGTAACACTTCAGMCTTTTTTGTTTTCYGAGGCTCAGGGTTTGATTTGATTGGGCTCCTACTAGTATCGAGGTCTGTCCCTTGGCTAATCTGTGTGCCATKTTTCATGGTGTCCTCAATGGTTTCCCTAGGCAGAGGATATGAGTCTAAACATTTCACGTCCTCTTTACTCGATTCGTTTTTCWCTTGTTCAGCTGCTGCACCATATTCTGAGGTAGGCTCTTTTGAGGACGTCTCTTTGGTGTCGTCACTGCTCTTGACAACTTTGGTCTCTGCCTCATCTGCCTCGTCATTTTCTATTCCCATTTCCCCTTCGCTTGCAACCTCTACTCTGCCTTGCCCTGTCCCCTCTACACCTGCTGCTTCGTACCCCTCCCCCGCTACTGTAACCTCTTCCTCAGGACCCGTTACAACCACAAGTACCTCAGCATCACAGACCGGTCCACTTTTGACCTCTACTACTGGTGTGCCATTGTCAGAGTCTTTGTTGACATCACTGCCTTCAATTTCAACCTCTTCCCCCAATGTGGGCGAGAACGGCTGAGCCTCCCTTGGCGTCTCTGTTTCAGAAACACTAACAAGGCTACAGGGGGTGGGCGAGGTCAGATGGTTCTCTCGAGCCTCCTCCTCGTGTGTATCCTCTTGCTGCCTGGACCTTCCTGGATCCACCACCTTATCTCCTCTACTTCCCAACGCCGTCTCCTGAGCTCTGCCTAGGAGACCATGAGGGATACCATGAGGGTGAAATAGGCCAAACACTGTGGCTTGGAGTTTCAAATAGACATTTTTCTGATGATCGAGATCTGCCAGTTGAACCTGGGCCAATTAGCGCAAAGCGGAATTGGAAAGAATTGGGTAAAAATCGAACCAGCTTGGAAGAGGTGGAAAAGGAAGAAGAGGAGGAGAGCACCAAACAAACCCTTGATCCCAGATTAATCTTCAAGGCAGATGAGCAGGTCAGAGGCACCTTGGCAAGCTGCAAATCTTAAACTCTGAAATGTCTACTGTGGTGTTATATTGCTTTGGGACTGGACAGAAATTGACAGGTTTGTGACTTAACACAAACAAAACATTTTTTTCCTAATCATTTACAAAAAAAGAATCGATAACCTACATTGAATAGACCAATTCATGGATTTATTGATTGTGATCCGTGTAAACACCAACCAACTATACCACCACAGCAAACACTTCAAATACCATTGACTTTTATCAGGTTGAAGCAAAGAGTTTAAAATAGACAAACACAAGGTCAACATAATTTCGCCAAAGCAATCAGCCTAATGACCCCTGGACTTACCTCAATATTAAACTACTATGTAAGGATACACATTTTGGCACCAAAACAAGGGTGTTTACACCATCTGCTTTAAATCATGGTTCAGATACATGGATTAGTTAACATGCATCAAGTGCAAGGGTTGCATTGGGTTGGGAGGAGAATCAGTGGTGAAAGCTTAGAAGTTAGTCGCAGAAGTCCAAAACCTATGTCAGTCAACCAAACTCAGGTTAAGTATACAGGGTTGCATTAGATCAGGTGTGGGCATGATTTAAGCTTACACGTTAGCTATAATTTGGCAAAGCTACGAGGTAAGCAGGAGATRATTGCAACATGTAGCGATCTTTGTCCAGTAACGGTGCTTACCAAGCATGCTGTTCCCCCCTTCCATGGGCGACGTCTGGGAGTCAGGAGCCAATTGAGAAGCTGGATCTCCACYGGCTGACCCTTCAGTGCCCAACTCCAGCGTTTCCCCATTGGYGGTCAGGTCAGGTCTGAGGACAATTCCATGTTTCTGGGCAGGACATGAACACAAACTGATGACAGGCTTAAGACTCTCACAACAGTACATTACAGCTGCATAACTACAATAGAGAAACMCTGTTTAAGGGCCACTGTTGCATATTCCGAGCTCCGGCTCCCTTGAGATGACTAAGTACCTTCAGAATGTCTTTCAGCTGGACCACCTCATCCCTGAGCTCATCCCGCTCATTTCGGATGGCATCCGAATACTCCTTTTGCCGCTCTAAGGCCTGAGCAGTTCCCCCAGTGGGGGGGAGGTGGAAGCGCAGGTAAAGAACAAAGAAAGATATGGGTGAAGTGAAAGTGAGCATAGAGAAAGTGAAGGAACAGTATACAGTATCAAGCATGCATGCACTTAGGCAGAGAAGTTGATGCTAGCCAAGTAAATAAGTGTATTTTAACACCACAACGTAGGTGAACACAACACAATTATGTGTGGGGGTTTTCCATTTGCATCCACCAAATTGAACATGTACTAACAAAACTAATGGATTAGAGTTCACAGGGCATACCCCAATCTTTTTATCCTTCCACTCCACGGTTTCCTGCAGGTCAGAGATTTCCCTAACAAAGCAGTCCTGCTTGAGACGCATCTGACGGATCTCCTGGACAGCGGAAATGCAGGAAGATGTGATGGAATAAATAGGAGAAAATTAAGTGTGTGTGAAAGCAGTGAGAACAATAGACGATCAGCATGGAGGTGAGGAGACGGGGAAGTTCAGAAATAAGAAWACTGAAAGGTGACAGGTAAAGTCATTTTGGCTGTCCTGACAAGCTTTGGGGTTTAATTTTGAGGGTGCCTTGGAGGACTCACTGTTAGTAACTCCTCGCTCTGTTTTAGCGTTTCCTTCATCTCGTTGAACTGGAACTGCAGCACGCCATGGGCATGTTTCTCACGCTCAAAGTCCTGGGAGAAATGGCAGAGGAAATGTTTTAATGGATTTGCAATATATGCAGTGATCATTGTGGCCCAAAACAGCAGCCTTATAATCCAGGAAGTTGCCATAGCTACATTAGTTGTGGATGAAGTCAGTTTCGGTCTGTAAACTGACTCTTGATCAAAGTGTGTTGTACATATATATATTTTTWACATAAATACAGTTTTACATGCATAAAATCGTACATATCATTTACGTACAATGCATTTGGAAAGTATTCAGACCCCTTCACTTTGTTACGTTACAGCCTTATTTTAAAAYGTATTAAATATATTTTTTCTCATCAATCTAAAAACAATACTCCATAATGACAAAGCGAAAACTTTAGWCATTTTTGCAATCTATTACAAATAAAAAAACAGATACTTTATTTACATAAGTATTCAGACCCTTTGCTATGAAACTGAAATTGAGATCAGGTGCATCCTGTTTCCATTGATCATCCGTGAGATGTTTCTACAACTTGATTGGATTCCACCTGTGGTAAATTAAATTAATTGGACATTAGTTGTAAAGGCACAGCCCTGTCCATATAAAAGGTCCCACAGTTGATGATGCATGTCAGAGCAAAAACCAAGCCAGGTCGAAGGAATTGTCCGTAGAGCGCCGAGACAGGATTTTGTAGAGGCACAGATCTGGGGAAGGTTACCAAAAAATTCCTGCAGCATTGAAGGTCCCCAAGAACACAGCAGCCTCCATAATTTTTCAACGGAAGACGTTTGGAACCAGCAAGACTCTTCCTAGAGCTGGCCGCTCTAGGAAGGGGGAGAAGGGCCTTGGTCAGGGAGGTGACCAAGAACCTGATGGTCACTCTGACAGAGCTCCAGAGTTCTCTGTGGAGATGGGAGAACCTTCCAGAAGGACAACCATCTCTGCAGCACTCCACAGATCAGGCCTTTATGGTAGAGCGGCCAGATGGAAACCACTCCTCAGTAAAAGGCACATGACAGCCCACTTGGAGATGGCCAAAAGGCACTGTAAGGACTCTCAGACCACGAGAAACAAGATTATCTGGTCTGATGAAACCAAGATTGAACTCTTTGGCCTGAATGCCAAGCGTCACGTCTGGAGGAAACCTGGCACCATCCCTACGGTGAAGAATGATGGTGGCAGCATCATGCTGTGGGGATGTTTTTCATTGGCAGGGACTGGGAGACTAGTCAGGGTCGAGGGAAAGATCAACAGAGCAAAGTACAGAGAGATCCTTGAAGAAAACCGTCTCCAGAGCACTCAGGTTCAACAGGACAATGACCCTAAGCACACAGCCAAGACAACGCATGAGTGGCTTCAGGACAAGTCTCTGAATGTCCTTGAGTGGCCCAGCGAGAGCCCGGACTTGAACCCGATCAAACATCTCTGGAGAGACCTGAAAATAGCTGGTAAGCGACACTCCACATCCAACCGGAGAGGATCTGCAGAGAATGGGAGAAGCTTCCCAAATACAGGTGTGCCAAGCTTGTAGCGTCATACCCAAGAAGACTCGAGGCTGTAATCGCTGCCATAGGAGGTTCAACAAAAGTACWGAGTAAACAARTTTTGCAAAAAATTMATAAAACCTGTTTTTGCTTTGTCATTATGGGGTTTTGTGTGTAGATTGTCGAGGGAAAAAAACKATTTAATCCATTTTAGAATATGGCTGAAAYGTAACAAAATGTGGAAAAAGTGAAGAGGTCTGAATACTTTCCGAATGCTGTATATGCATACAGTTCATGTTTCTAATCATCCAGTATTGCATTACTATAGGCAACTATAGTTTCCAAAWGGTACCATCTGGCTAATGTCAATCCCAGTTTCCACCTAATATCGCCCTCCTCAATACACCTTTCTCTTTCGATCCTAACTTTTCCCTTCATCTTACTGTAATAGTATATTTCTCTTGATCTGGCCCTATCCCTTCTCTCCCTCTCCATCTCTCCCTCCCTCGGATGTATCCCATACCTTGCTCTTCCCTTCGTACTCGCGGCGTGACTCGGACAGCAGCTCCTCCAGCTCCATGAGCGAGTCCTTCAGCGTGTCCACCTGGTACATCAGGTTGTTCTTCTCGTTGTCCAGCTGGGCGTTGGACACCATGGCCTTGCGGTACTTCTCCTCCACCTCCACTAAGGTATCCTATAGGAAGAGATGCCCGTTGGTGTACGCACATGGGAACACAGACAGACAGACCCTAACACAGACACACCAATATCCAAAGGGGGTATTGTTACACCGCTGCCGCTTCCATTTTCTATACTCCATTCTGACGGTCTCAACTAGGAGGAACGATCAGAAGCATGATCGAAAATGGAGGGCATGGATAGAATTCGATGGACATAATTCGTATTCAGAGGGAAATGATGTAATGATGTTAGGACACAAGCAACAGTTGCCTACTGCATGCCTGTGGGGTTATTGCATTTGACATCAGGACAGCTTAACTTGACTGCTTTGAAAGGAAGCTGAAAAATGCATAGGAAAAGGCAWGCAAGCCATCTAGTCTTCAAATAAAACTATAAAGTTAACACTTCCCGAAAGTTATAATTCTGTCAATTATTATGCCGATCTGGGCTTTCAACATCACTAGTCTGAAATCATAGGTAATTATCACCTTAGTAAACGATTAGAGGAGTCCAAGATTCTGGCAACCATTTAATATCAAGGTAGGAGTCTAAACATAAAACTGTAGTTGATAGCAAAAGGATAGGTAAGGAAATAATTCTAAAACATTCATTAAATATTAGTCAGGAGGACTAATAATTGCTTAATTGGAGTCGCAGGTACTTTAACACTGACGACTAAAACTACCATTGGTTAATTCTAAGGAAGTTCAAAATGACTATTGGTTAATAGTAGGGTAGTCTAAAGTTTAGACTCTAAACCTATCATTGGTCAACTCAAAAGCTAGGGAAGACTAAAATCATATGAATATTAACAGGGCCTCAGGCTGGGTTGCGTTGGGTCAGTCCAGTAATGTACCTTGACTTCTTTGAGACTCTGCATGTACTTTGACTCCACATCTTGGATCTGATCCTTCAGCTCATGAATCTCCTGGGGTGAAGAGTGTGGCAGGGTTGAGGAGAGACAGAAGCATGCTGCGACAGGGTTCAATAGGTGAAGTGACAAGCACAATGATAGGTAGAGAATGACTTGCAGAGCAGTGTGCGCTGTACAGCGATGGGCTCTTAAAGAGTGGAATTGATGGAAGATGGTTCTAGGACACCCATGTTTTTGTAACCTTTACCTTGATCTCTCGTATGGAGGTTTCTGTGTCGCCAGTGATGGACGTCTCACCACTTTCTCTCTGGGAGGAAGACCCGCCCAGCGAGGCGAGGGTGGCTGCCGATAGGGTGGAAGCGGCTCGAGATCCCTTTTCCAGGTAATCTCTGTCMTCCAGCTGGGAACAACGGGGAGAGACTGTTAGAACAGGGGCAACATCATGACTTTAGGGCCTAGAGAAGGGTCCCGGAAGGCCACGGATTCACACTCAATGTCCTCATCACATCTTTACCTTACTCCACTTTGTCCAATCACATTATCCCTAACAAGCTGTGGTGGGGGGGGGGGGTCAGTAATCTTTCCATCCAATCATAAACCATGAGCTGTTTAAATGCTGTTATAAACACACCAGTTACTAGGTATGTTAATTTAATTTTTTTTTTTACAGCTGTCTCAACTTTCAATGCCGTGCAATGTTCATTGTTATGATCCATCACATACAACAACATGTTACATATGGCCATCAGACTGTACAGAGTATTCAGCATGCWATGTTTGGGAAGTGAACAATATGAGTATCAATCAGCATCAATACTGGTTACAGGAGCTCCTACATTCTAAAATAGTTCATGGTACTTCTAGTCCACGACACAGACCATGCTGTTGTTAGTCCCATTCTACAAAGACTCTTGGTCTATCTACAAGAAACCATCCACCTGCATGCTATAGATTAGCAATTCATATTTTTTTATTCACTAGTACCCCTGTTCATGACATCTCTTCAGTTCTAAAAACACTTTCTAAGGTCTCCTGTCACCCATCTTCCAGGTGTGACAACGRCCATACAGTAGGAGTTGACAGCACAATCCAGGCTACCACTTCACACAGCAAGTCAGACAGTAATTAGTCTCTTTATGTCTACCCCCCACTCCACACAAAAGAAGCCAGTCTTTATATGCAAGTTGAGACCACGCTGCCATGCCCTGGCATGACTCTGGGCGGGCAGCCACTCACGTCCGATAAATTGGGGATGKTCATGTGATCCAGGTCTCTGGGCAGGCCACTGTTGGTGGCCGCGCTGCGCAGGAAGCTGGCCACAGAGTTGCAGTCCTCATCCTAGTTGCCCACCAGGGGGCGCAATAGGACAAAGTATATTCAGGTTGGGCACTGTCTGAATCCCTCTCACACACTGCCTTTTCCCAACCAAAACACATCTATGAATGAAAGCACACAATCATGGCCAAATGGAGAATCTGTGTTAAATGGAACAAGGATCGGCCTACAGCTGTACAGAGTAATGAGCATACTAAACAGGACACACAGTAGCCCACATGTTAATTCATTCCTGTAAAGACCTTAAAGTTTGATGATTTGTTAAGGTAGGATGACCCAGCATACCAGATGTCAACTAGTCTTCATATTCTTGCCACTGGTTAATAAAATATCTGCCCAGAGTTGACAATTAAAACCAGAGGCTTTTCTGGGCAACCTCTCAACACAAATATATGAGGTACAGCAAGAAGTTGTACTGGGCCTCAGATATCACCTTGTCTGTTACAACAATCTCAGTCTGAAAGATGCCAGTTATGTATTTATTAGGGCTGACACAATTACTGTATAACCACGTAAACGTTAGTTTTGGAATATAAAATAACCGTCATAACAGTTTAAATTGTATATATGTAATTTTTTTGGGGTGGAACGAACAGCTGACTGAAGACGGGATGGCCGGTTATTCGAGTGGTTGAGTCCGTTTCTGCGGTAATATGGACTCTTATCAACGTGATGAAACTCGGTTGCGCCTTTCTGAAATGAGCAAGGTGTTTGGAGCAAACATTCCACAGTAACGTAGAACGTCAATTCAAATGATGTTAACGAATGTGGCTCTGTAATGTCAGGTGAGCTGAATAACACATTGATAGGTACTCCTCCTGCTTTTGCCCCCTGCTTTGCTCCTATGGGTAYACCTGCAATTGCCGCCAGTCCACACGTTATGCCATTATTGACTTGAACGAGGACGCCTGCTCTATTAATTCTATTTCTATGGCAGCACATGCCGTCAGGAACGGAGGAACAAACGTATTTTCGTGTTTTACTATTCGAACGGTTATTAAGGTGAMTGCAGTCATTTGGCTTGCCAGTAACCGTCATCCTAAATTCCATGACCTTCACAGCCCTAGTACTTATCTAAAGTTATGTATATGTATTTCTATCCCGGGTTGTCTAACAAAACACTAAATCCAAAAGGCACAGGGCAAATCCAAGATATATTTTGGCATGACGCAGCATCATGCGGTGTCAATCATCACTAACAACCATAAACCAAAGACCTTTGAGATGGTGGATATTGTGACCGATTGCCTCAAAATCGGCTACTGTTTCCATTACAATTCTCTATCAACCGCTTATTGAAAAGTGGACTGAATCAGCAAATCAGGAGCCAATTGTCAACGTCATAGTGTAATTGAAATGCAACGGACAAATACTTTAGTGGATATACATTTTAAAATGACATGGAAAACAATGCCTACACCATTAACATGTTCATAAGTCTTACAGTGCATTCGGAAAGTATTCAGACCCCTTTACTTTATCCACATTTTGTTACGTTACAGCCTTATTTTAAATGGATGAAATAAAAAAATGGCCTCAATCTGCAAATAGCCCATAATGACAAAGTGAAAACAGGTTTAGACATTTTCTTAAATGTATTAAAAATAAAACAGAAATACATTTAAATAAGTAATAAGCAATGAGACTCGAAACTGAGCTCAGGTGCATCCTGTTTCCATTGATCATCCTTGAGATGTTTCTACAACTTGATTGGCGTCCACCTGTGGTAAATTCAATTGATGGACAAGATTTGGAAAGGCAAACACCGGTCTATATAAAGGTCCCACAGTTGACGGTGCATGTCAGAGCAAAAACCAAGTCATGAGGTCAAAAGGAATTGTCCTAAGAGCTCCGTGAAAGATCTGGGGAAGGGTACCAAAACATTTCTGCGTTATTGAAAGTCCAAGAACACAGTGGCCTCCATTATTCTTAAATGGAAGAAGTTTGGAACCACCAAGACTCTTCCTAAAGCTGGCCGCCCGGCCAAACTGAGCAATCGAGGAAGTAGGGACTTGGTCAGGGAGGTGACCAAGAACCYTATGGTCACTCTGACAGAGCGTTAGAGTTCCTCTGTGGCGATGAGAGAACCTTCCTGAAGGACAACCATCTCTGTAGCACTCCACAGATCAGGCCTTTATGGTAAAGTGGCCAGACAGAAGCCACTACTCAGTAAAAGGCACATGACAGCCCACTTGGAGTTTGCCAAAAGGCAGTGTAAGGACTCTCAGACCATGAGAAACGAGATTCTCTGGTCTGATGAAACCAAGACTGAACTCTTTGGCCTGAATGCCAAGCGTCACGTCTGGAGGAAACCTGGCACCATCCCTACGGTGAAGAATGATGGTGGCAGCATCATGCTGTGGGGATGTTTTTCAGTGGTAGGGACTGGGAGACTAGTCAGGGTCGAGGGAAAGACGAACGGAGCAAAGTACAGAGAGATCCTTGATGAAAACCGGCTCCAGAGCGCTCAGGACCTCAGACTGGGGCAAAGGTTTACCTTCCAACAGGACAAYGACCCTAAGCACACAGCCAAGACAACGCAGGATTGGCTTCGTGACAAGTCTCAATTTCCTTGAGTGGCCCAGCCAGAGCCCAGACATGAACCCGATCGAACATCTCTGGAGAGACCTGAAAATAGCTGTGCAGTGACGMTCCCCATCCAACCTGACAGAGCTTGAGAGGATCTGCAGAGGAGATTGGGAGAAACTCCCCAAATACAGGTGTGCCAAGCTTGTAGTGTCATACCAAAGACTTGAGGCCRTAATTGCTACAAAAGGTGCTTCAACAAAGTACTGAGTAAAGGGTCTGAATACTTATGTAAATGTAAAAATGTCAGTTTAGATTTTTAATACATTTGCTAAAATGTCAACTGTTTTTGCTTTGTCATTATGGGGGATTGTGTGTTGATTGATGAAGATTATTATTWWTTTTTTWAAATCCATTTTAGAATAAGTCTAACGTAACAAAATGTGGAAAAAGTMAAGGGGTCTGAATACTTTCCGAATGCACTGTATATCACCATACATAAAATCACCTGAAAAAAACTACCTTTAAAGGTAGACTCAGCGATATATGACAGACACAGAAAGTGAACAGCATAGTGGGTCAATTTTTGCAACAACTAAGAACGTTGAAGCGTATAACTCAACTTCTCTGCTGTTTTGGTGCCCTGGCTACCACGCTCTGCACAGCGTGAAGCGAAACCGTGCACATGAGCAGATGCTGTGTGTAACTGTGTGAGAGCAAAATGTTGCATCTCTCGCTCATCTCAAGACCTCCATCGTTGCTGCCGGCAAAGTCATTTCGCTGAGTCTACCTTTAAATCTTAAGACGATATAACCAATCCAGTGTAAAAGAATACTCGGGTTTGTGATTAAATGCTTGCGAGAGGGTCGTGCCACTTTAATGCTCCATGGCTGGACAGTGTGACTGAGAAGGGGAGCTCACCACTGGGCTGGCACGGGCTGAGCTGGCCCTGGAGGACGCCCTGGAACCGCTGCCGCGATAACTATTGTACTCTGAATGCTGGGGAGGGCACACACACACCATCGTCAGCGTCCACAAGAACACACACGTGCACGTCTGCAGTACCCACTCACATACGCACACCGGGCGACAGGTAGAGAAATCCTAAGCCAACAGAGCTATTCAGTGCGCTACATTAACGTTCACAGGGAACTGAACCCACAGCCTGCAAGCACCATGCTTCCAACCAACTGAGCAGTTGCACCAAAGTTAATGAATGTCATATCAACAGCACAAACACAGCTAAACACTCTGGAAACTAAAACTCGCCACGGGAAAAACAGAACACATCATGAAAAAGCTAAAAAACAAATAACCACGAACAGAACATAGCTGTCATATACATTCCAGTTACTCACAGACATGCCCTACATACACACATAAACCTAATTTAAATACACTCGCATTTMAATTAGTGAAGCAATTTCCTCAACCATAGGCCCGGACGATAATATTCCGATCAATCTTTCGGTTGAGTACTCAAACGGAAAGGTTAGTGACCGCATGTCATTTATTAGGTGCAGAGGGGACATAAGATGTTACAAGTAAGGGAATGTCACGTGTTTAGGACACGTGGGTTTACTGCCACACACACACACAATCCCACAATGCATTGGGAGTCTTACACGAGAGCTGGAGCCGGTCACCCGTCGAGACCCACTGTACAGGCTGTCCTCATATAAAGAGCCCTGCAGGGGTGGGATCGGACGTCACACACACAAACACAACAACATAATATTCGCAGCAGTGCTCTCGGAGGCATGCTTGCTAATCTACACGACAGTGACATAATCATAGCTTCTTCAGTGCACAGTAACTCCAGTAAAATCCAAACACCCAAAAGTAAATTGTTGCTACTATAAGTGCGATCAGAACTTCTTGATAATTACAGAATGGCTCCTAAAGCCACTGGTTACACTATGAAACAAAAAAATACTAGAGTGCTTACTTTAAAGATGATCTTGTGATAAAAAACAGGTGTCTTTCAGGTGACAAACAGGCAGAGAAACGCGTGTGTTACAGGTAGCATATGAAGTATCATAATGGGTTGGGTCAAAGGTCACACTAATGAATGGCATCACAAACCCTGTGATGGCGCCGGTAGGAGATCTGGCTGAGTAGCCCGGATGACTAAATGGAGTGTRGGTATAGTAGGGAGGGGGTAAGAATACTTGTCACAACATGTATTCACACTGTAGTCAGTGCCTGGGTAACAACAATGGTAAGACCATGTGATCTAGCCTGGTCCAAGATCTGTATGTGCCGCCTTGCCAACTACTACGGTAATTGTCACGGCCAACATGATGGCAAGACTGCAAAAACTGATCTGGGAGCAGTTCTGGGAGTGCACAGCTCAGGAGAGGTAATATTGCCTTGATATAGGATTTGCGATATATGTGTTTGGGTGTGTGCACGTGCATGCGTGAACAGACCTCGTAGGAAGAAAGCCGTTGCCTAGAAGAGGACAGACCATTGTTGCTGTTAAGGTCAGAGGAAGCATAGGATGCCTAAGACGAGGGAAAGAGGGAGAGGGATTGAAGAGAAACACAGCAAGAGAGAGGAAACAGAAATGACTAAGAAACCTTAATTGAAATGTGTTTAGATGTAAGGGCAAATGGCCAATGACAATACCATTCAGCGGAATTCCACACAACACTACAGAATGTATACAAAACATCAGGAAAACCCTCTTGCACCCAGTCACACCCTCTTTTGCCCTCAGAACAGCCCCAATTCGCCAGGGCATGGACTATATAAGGTGTTGAAAGCTTTCGAACAGGGATGCTGGCCCATGTTGACTCCAATGCTTCCCAAAGGTGTGTCAAGTTGGCTGGATGTCCTTTGGGTGGTGGACCATTCTTAATACACATGGGAAACTGTTGAGTGTGAAAAACCCAGCAGCATTGCGGTTCTTAACACACAAACCGGTGCGCCTGGCACCTACTACCGTACCACTTTATTATCAGGTATGCTATGAAAATGAGAAGGGCCACAGTCTGATTTCAATACCAAAAGTTAATGGTTATCTGTAGAAGGAATGTATATGGTGGGGTCAAGTAATGTTGGATATGAGCCAGGGGCTTGGAATGTACTGAGTAAAGGAAAGGCAATCACATGGTTGCGGTCACTGATAAGGGTGGAGAGCTGTGGATTAGTGAGGAATGGGGGCTGAGGTCAGGTCAGATTAAGGGAGAAGGAACAATTTATTACCCATCACTTAACTTCCTGCCTAGCAATAAATATGTCATGTTTAGAGGGAAGGAGGAGTTCGCCTAAATTGGAGTATGTGTATTTGTGCTGGTGGGAACATATATTTTTCAGCTGTCTGACTAAACTTAGTTTGAGCTTTTATAGATGTCCGTCCGTTTTTTACCCTGGTATTTAGAACCTAGCACCCCGTTCAAAGACACAAACCTTTTTGTCTTGCTCATTCACCCTCTGAACGGCACACTTACAAAATCCATGTCTCAACTGTCAAGGCTTAAAAATCCTTATTTAACCCGTCTCCTCCCCTCCAACACTGATTGAAGAGGATTTCACTAGTGACATCAATAAGGGATCATAGCTTTCACCTGGACTCACCTGGTCAGTCTGTTGTGGAAAGAGCAGGTGTTCACCATGTTMTGTACACTCAGTGTATATCATGAATTCAAGTGGTGTGTCTGTCCGTGACCATTCATTTTTGCAGCCATCATTTCACATTCACACAAATTTACAGTGTCTTTCGAAAGTATCAATGGTGATAAAAAAAATGTAAAAAAACATGCCGACTCAAACACACTTCTGACATAGATACATTTGGCATAGATGCTGAACAAGAGAACATATCTCCGTTTAAAGGTACTCTAAAGAGTGTTACAGCAGAACGAGTAAAGAACAACAAAAAAACACAGATGAACTGAAAGAAGAAAAAAAAACAGACTTGCAGATATCAATGGTTAGTGGACAAGCCATGCGGAGAGAGAGAGACGAGTGAGTATAAAGTAAGACGTGCAGTACCAGTCAAAAGTTTGGACCTACTCATTCAAGGGTTTTTCTTTATTTTGATTATTTTCTACATTGTAGAATAATCCCAAGAGTGTGCAAAGCTGTCATCAAGGCAAMAGGTGGCAACTTTTGTATTTTGATTTGTTTAACACTTTTTTTGGTTACTACATGATTCCATATGTGTTATTTCATATTTTTGATGTCTTCACTGTTATTCTACAATGTAGAAAATAGTCAAAAATAAAGAAAAACCCTTGAATAAGTAGGTGTGGCCAAACTTTTGATTGGTACAGTACATATCGCTCAACACATTTGGGGTCACAAGTGGGATCCAGCATTCAGTAGTTAACACCAAAGTGTTAATGCACAGTCAGTCACGCAACACCCACCGGCTGCAGGTCCAGTCTGGAGGAGCGAGAGACCTTGCTAATGCTCTCATCACTGAGTCTGGAGCTCTGAGAGTGGGTGAGGAGAAAGAGAGAGAGAGATAACCCCTGGTGTCGACATCAACATTAAAAGAACAGACTGCTACCAAACAGACCACATTTTTTGCCTCAATTCAAGCCCTTAGAGTTACCTCCGCAAGTTCCGCCTTCTATCTTATACAGATCAATTGATTGAATTTAAAAAATGGTTCCTCATTGGTAGGATAAAGGCAGTAGGGCTATTGCTAGAACTCTAAAAGAAAGATAGAGGGAGAGGGAAAGAGGAAGAGAGGGAACCCACCGGCTGCAGATCTAGTCTGGACGAGCGAGAGACCCTGCTAGTGCTCTCATCACCAAGTCTGGAGCTCTGAGAGTGGGCGAAGAGGAGAGGGAGATAAACCCTAATTAACTGCAAGGCACTTAACTACAGCACACCATGCTAGACAGCACCCCTCTGCCTGCAAAATAATAACCATAACTACCCTCGCTGAAGCTGAATTTGAACAAAACAGCCAAGAAACTGCAAGTATCTTGGAATAGTTCAATGTGGTCAAGAATGACCCGTGTCAATATAAACAGTGGACTGATGGAATAAGGAATACGGAAACAAACAGTACTGAATTGTGTGGTATGACAACCCCAGTATCCTGAAATTCCCTCAATGCGTACCTTCTAAAACACACACATATCGTCTGCAATCACTTAACTGAAGTCAACTTTAAAACATGTCCACTTGAACCTATTGGCATTCATCCATTCACCCTGCTGGACACTAGCCAGGTACCACAGGTTAAAAGGCACTACTAACCCGACTGGATATAGCACTGTACTCATTGTCATAGCCGTTGCTCTGTAAGGGACAGAAGACATGCAAATGAGCAACAAAACTGCAATCATTTTTCAGTTTGGGCTATTCTTAAAGGTCACAGTCTTTACGTACGTCACGATCTTTGTGTTTGTGTTTCTTCTTTTTCTTGGATTTCTTGTCCTTCTCCTGTGAAAGGGAGGAGGAGCCCTGGGAGAGGGGGATTGAGGAGGCGGGTAAAGGTGTGTGTCAGGACGCCTCTCCCGCCCATGGGAAAAGCCATCATGGAAACAGTATACGTGGAGCCACACCCACTAAATTACTGACATGTCAAATTAATGTCACCAAAAAAAAATACAACGACGGGCAAGGCAGGATGGGAGGAAGACACCTTGCATTTTCCTCAGTGTCTAGGTTTCCATCCAAATGGCAACAGATTTTAATGTGGATATTCTAAAATCCACAAAAAGAAAATATGCACATTTTCCCACAAGTGGTTAGTTTCCACCAAACTGACTTGTTGCAGATAAAAATCAGTGCGCGATCTACTTTTTCGCTTCAGTTTTCATGTAGTGAACACAAATCAAACTTGTCACAAAAACTGTTGCGTTAAATAGCAAAATGTGCCTACTCTGATCTTGGCACGTGCTCTCTAGCCAACAGCTCGCAGATCCAGTGCGGGTAGGCAAGTCTACATGAGATTAGTATGGATAAGAGCGAGAATATTTGTATTTGTCAAACGGCAGTCAAGCATCGATCCATCATGTCACCAGAATAAGACCCTCGATATTTATTGAAAAGGAGCATCAACATCACCGTGCACTTTCACCATCCTGTGAAGTTCATCATCATTAATTGAATCTGTAGCCTAATAAACTGCATTAGTTTCCCGAGTTGTAGTGGGAGGACTATACACTATGTGACTCCATTGCCATTTCTCACATAATACATTTTCAGGATAGAAAAAGATCGCACCATGTTGAGAGAACAAAYGATCTGTCAGCATTTATAAAACTTCTTGTTTCCATCACAGTTGCCATGATAATATTTTTTATACAGTTTCACTTTACTCGCATAAAAACTGTGGATGGATTCCCATCACCACCAAACTGATAAAGACATTAGCCACACGTTACTTTCTGGTTTGGGTAAAACATGCAAACCATTGCAGCAGCCAAGAAAACCACAAACTCACAACTAGGTCTAGACTAGAGGTCGACCGATTAATCAGAATGGCCGATTAATCATAACAATCGGAAATCTGTATATATATATATWTTTTTTTACACCTTTATTTAATCTTTATTTAACTAGGCAAGTCAGTTAAGAACACATTCTTATTTTCAATGACGACCTAGGAACGGTAGGTTAACTGCCTCGTTCAGGGGCAGAACGATAGATTTTTACCTTGTCAGCTTGGGGGATTCAATCTTGCAACCTTACAGTTAACTAGTCCAACACTCTAACCACCTGATTACATTGCACTCCACGAGGAGCCTGCCTGTTACGTGAATGCAGTAGAAGCCAAGGTAAGTTGCTAGCTAGCATTAAACTTATCTCATAAAAAACAATCAATCATAATCACTATTTAACTACACATAGTTGATGATATTACTAGTTTATCTAGCGTGTCCTGCGTTGCATATAATCGATGCGGTGCGTATCGTTGCTCCAATGTGTACCTAACCATAAACWTCAATGCCTTTCTTAAAATCAATACACAGAAGTATGTATTTTTAAACCTGCATATTTAGCTAAAAKAAATCMAGGTTASCAGGCAATATTAACCAGGTGAAATTGTGTCAMTTCTCTTGCGTTCATTGCACGCAGAGTCAGTGTATATGCAACAGTTTGGGCCGCCTAATTTGCCAGAATTTTACGTAATTATGACATAACATTGAAGGTTGTGCAATGYAACAGGAATATTTAGACTTATGGATGCCACCCGTTAGATAAAATACGGAACGGTTCCGTATTTCACTGAAAGAATAAACGTCTTGTTTTCGAGATGATAGTTTCCGGATTCGACCATATTAATGACCTAAGGCTCGTATTTCTGTGTGTTATTATGTTATAACTAAGTCAATGATTTGATAGAGCAGTCTGACTGAGCGGTGGTAGGCAGCAGCAGGCTCGTAAGCGTTCATTCAAACAGCACTTTCCTGCGTTTTGCCAGATGCTCTTCGCTGTGCTTCAAGCCTACCAACTCCCGAGATTAGGCTGGTGTAACCGATGTGAAATGGCTAGCTAGTTAGCGGGGTGCGCGCTAATAGCGTTTCAAACGTCACTCGCTCTGAGACTTGGAGTAGTTATTCCCCTTGCTCTGCATGGGTAACACTGCTTCGAGGGTGGCTGTTGTCGTTGTGTTCCTGGGTCGAGCCCAGGTAGGAGCGAGGAGAGGGATGGAAGCTATACTGTTACACTGGCAATACTAAAGTGCCTATAAGAACATCCAATAGTCAAAGGTTAATGAAATACAAATAGTATAGGGAGAAATAGTCCTATAATTCCTATAATAACTACAACCTAAAACTTCTTACCTGGGAATATTGAAGACTCATGTTAAAAGGAACCACCAGCTTTCAAATGTTCTCATGTTCTGAGCAAGGAACTTAAACGTTAGCTTTCTTACATGGCACATATTGCACTTTTACTTTCTTCTCCAACACTTTGTTTTTGCATTATTTAAACCAAATTGAACATGTTTCATTATTTATTTGAGGCTAAATTGATTTTATTGATGTATTATATTAAGTTAAAATAAGTGTTCATTCGGTATTGTTGTAATTGTCATTATTCCAAATAAAAAAATATTTTAAAAAATTGGCCGTATCGGTGTTGAAAAATCGTAATCGGTCGACCTCTAGTCTAGACCCATCCCTTTTTCGGTTTTAAAAACGTGCGTCTCCCTTTAAGGACATATTTCTCATTTAACTACAATTCTTTAACACTACAGTATTTTCCATGATTACTCACCAGAAAACATTTCTCTATGAGAACTCAGACAACAGTGCCTAAAATAGTTCTGAGTCTGTGTCTTAGTCCCTAATGGCACCCGATTCGCTATATAGTGCACTACTTTTGACCAGATCCCTATGGGCCCTGGTCAAAAGTAGTCACTATAAAAGGAATAGGGTGCCATTTATGATGCACATTGTGTTTGTTTTGGAACAGACAGCTGGCAGTCAGGCTAGCCAGCTCTATAAAAGTCGATTTACTCCATCGCACTAGCCAGGGACCAACCTAGTAGTCCACTGAAGAAATTAACCGTACTAACACCCAAGATGAAGCTATAATGTAACCAAACAAGCCAATTATGGTTTGATTAAATAAACATGTAAGACAAGTGCTTGTTTCGGGTTATTAAGCATTGAAGCATGCCTCCGAGGGGCAATCATTAGTGGTTCCGATGGTAAATAGTATTAAACTGGGTAGTTCGAGCCCTGAATGCTGATTGACTGACAGCCGTGGTATATCAGACCGTATATCACGGGTATGACAAAAGTTATTTTTACTGCTCTAATTACATTGGTAACCAGTTTATAATTAAGGTACGTTGGGGGTTTGCGGTATATGGCCAATATACCACATTCCTCAGGCCTTATTGTTAAATATAACATTCAACTCAACTTTAGAACACAAACGTCAATTAGTCAGGCTTTGTGTCATCACACAGTCATGTCAACTTTCTCCAGAGTACACACCATGTCTGAACAACACCCTACAATAAGTCCATGCTAATGTCTGTGACACACACACAGACACACAAACCCAAGACTGGATAAAGTGGTTGCTCCACTAAAAGGTTTGCGATTATGCTGCGGGATTTAGAGGTAATTTGTGGTTTAGTACGGTACCCTGTGTCACCACTTCATTGCTCCAGAACAGTGCAAGGGGGAGTTAGAGCACCAATTATGCTTTTGGGTCCTACTGTGTCTCTGACAATGAATGGGCGACATAAACCTAAATAGAAACTGATAATTGTGCGTTGCTACAGATGCTGGTTCAATACCCGTGCCGGCCTCGACTGGGAGACCCATGAGATGACTGTAGGTTTTTGGTTTCTCCCCCTCTACAAACAGAAATAAATTATAAATAACCAACTGGCTTTATTTACAAATTAGTAACAATGTCACCCAATGTCCTTTTTCCTCGCTCATTTTACATGATTTGAAAACAAAATAGTCTCCAAAATATTTAAGGGGCATTGCACTAATAATGKCGCTGACTAGGGAAACGTTCCCGCTGTTCTGTTYTTAGTGTCAGTCTGCACGTTTAAACTAAAACAATGTAACTAATGATGGCATATTCAAGCTTTCATTAATAAAATAATGATAAAAATACTCTTTCAAAATGCCAATGTTTATTTAGTTATGGATCCATAATGACTTTACCATGGGAATAAATATCACTGAATTACAGAAATATCCTTTATTTGTAATTATTGGCGGAGAGTCACGTCACATTTTTCGATATACTGTTTGCCTACCGTAGGCGACATGAGTCTCACTAGTGTTGAGTAATGTGCTGCTAAAAGTGGTGTAGGTCTTATTTAAAGAGCATATTGAAGTTAGAAGCATTAGCCTACAACTATTTCAGCACTGTTTCACGCTGTTCTGAGACAAACACGGGGACTGKTCTTGATAATTCAATTCGATTTATATTTTCACTGAATCTTCCTTTGGGTATTGGTTAGACTACAAGGGTGAAGAAATGTTATGCTCTTAGTGTAACTAGGCAAGTCAATTAAGAACAAAATCGTATTTTCAAGGACAGCCTACTCCTTCCTCCCCATCGGGGAATTGAACCCCGGTCTCCCGTGTGCCTGCATTCTCTAGTACAGCCGCTATTGAAGGCTTTCAAATACTTCTCAAAGATGCCCTCTGGTGGTCAAACTAACCCTAACTCGCATTAATAGTACCAGTGGTTAACACTTAAATAACGTGCCATAGAATTCTGAAAGACCATGCAAGCTGCACCGCAGTACGCTGCAACTGTGGGAAATGTATTGCAATCTTCCCAACACACATTAAACCATGATTAGTAACTATCACATCTGCAGTTAATCAAACTGATGAGTTAATAATGTAAATAATGAGCCAAAATCTACCCAACAATTTGTTGGCTTTCCTGTGAAACTATTTTGCTGTCGCTAAGGGAGAAAATGACATGGTTGGTGCCTGATCCTGCTATGCTTGATTTTCTCCTAAGAGGACTGTCATGTTTTGGCACGCCATCGTTGCCTTGCTCGGAATTGAGTTTAAATTGTAAACTAACAACTACATGTTGTTACTAAAAACTGACATAAAGACCATTATGGGATGCAGTAGGGTTAGATGATCAGGCCAGGTTAATCTCACAGCAGGTRAAGTCTTACCCCTCTTCCGTAGGCCCCTATTGCATCAATATCCGACTGCCCAAAGACATAAATAGCATCGTCACCAAGAGTTTAAACACCAAGTGATGGTTGTACTTGTTACCCCCTTCTGAGCAGCTATGGAACCACTCATGCTTACCTCTTTATGGAAGTTGGTAGAAAATGCCCTAACCACTGGTTTTACTATCCCTAATGGTTACAGTTAGATCCAAGATCTGTGTTTAGGGGCAACTTCTACCTCAAGCCTCTTTACCGATAGTCATAAATTCTGCAATTGGATTGAAAACAAAGATGGCGGCGTTAGAGTGATACTGACCCTCACACTGCCTCGGCTGCCCACAGACATCCGCTCATCATCGTCTGAGATCTGTGTGGGAAACAAARCAAATTAAGTAGATGTTCTTCGATTGTCCAGTACAACATCTGTACTTGGGGGAAAAAATATTTAATGTGGTTTAACAGTCAAATTAAGAAAGAAACAGAAATTCCAATGAATTTTTTGATACACAACGAGGAAAATTGAATTTCAATTTACTCCATGAATTGAAATGTAATTTCACCCCAACCCTGGTGTTTAACATGGTTCACTGAAASACCTCAGAAATGAATCTCTCCCCTCCGTCTGTAAATGACTTGACTGTGACCTCTTTCTCTGTGCTCCCCAGACTGGCTGTACAAACCAGATTATGTGCCTGAGAACACAGCTCAATGGCCCAGGGCAGTGGAGTCAGAGTGGGCCACACTGAATGACATTAGTGTGTGAAATTATTGRCACCCTTAGCAAAAATGATAAATAATTACTATACTGAGCTATATTGTATGCTCAAAAAGATTGGGAAATTATACTATTTTATAATAATACAATTGCTCAGGGAAAGAGATGTTCCGGTACTTTCRTATACTTTTTAGCCAGTAGCTCTGAAAGTAGCACTCACGAGCCAAAAGTGGTMMCCGAAAACTGCGTACCCACATCACATGTGCAGATATGTGCAMCACSTCATTGCTCTTTATTTCGCTCTGCTGTGGGTATATATGATGTGCCTCTTGCTAGATGTCACTCAAATGGCGAAGGGYTGAACCTCATTGGCTARAACTTGAATTGCTAGGGGGCTGGCCCACGCRGGGRAAAAATGACACTGCACAGCTTCATGAAAAACGGTCGCTTTCAAACTAGGGATTTTGTGGCTAATTGAGATGCATAATCTATAAKCAGAATTACTGTATGTATGAACTTCACAATGACACATTCAGCCCAAAGTTCCAATTCATGTCTAACCAGCAATATTTTTTTTCTCTAAAAAAGGTAGGGGTTAAAATGATTGACACCTCTGTTTTCAATACGTCACCTTGAGGATAATGGCACTGAGCCTCTTTCTAAAAAGTTTGAGTTGGAGAACACATTGGGAGGGATTTCAGACCATTCCTCCATACAGAATCCTTCTAGATCCTTGATACCCTTTGTCTGCACAGGTTTTCAATGGGTTTCTATTTTCATGTCATCTGACCAAAGCACCAGTTCCAATCCAAGTGCCAATGCTATTTAGCAAACTCCAGGATTTACATTTGTTGGATGACATGAAAATAGAGCTCTTTGGCCACTCACACCAGCGGTGGCTTTGGCGTCGAAATGAGAATGCACGAGCAGAGAATAACCTCGTAAAATATGGTGGTGGATATTTGATKTWATGCRGCTATTTTGCTTCCACTGGTCCCGGGGCCSTTGTTAAGGTYAATGGCATCATGAACTTTACCCAGTACCAGGACATTTTAGGCACAAACCYGATTGCCTCTGYCAGAAAGCTGAAACTTGGTGCAAGTGGATCTTCCCGCAAGACAATAACCCCRAACACATCTACAAATAAATTGTTAATTGGCCATAAAAATCAACAATTTGTAATGGCCATCTCAGTCTCCAAACCAGAAACCCATTGAAAACCTGTTTGAATTGAAGAGGGCAGTCCATAATCACAGACAAAGGATATCAAGGATCTRGAMGGATKCTGTATKTAGGAATGGTCCCAATGTGTTCTCCAACTCAWAWWWYWTTTTWGARAAAGGCTCAGTGCCATTATCCTCCCAAGGTAAGGTATTGAAAACAGGGTTGTCAATAATTTTAACCCTTATCTGTTAGAGAAAAACAGTACTACTTGTTAAACATGTATTTCTCTGAGCAATTGTATTAGTATAAAAATTATTTCCCCAGTATAAATGTATTTTTGCTCATCTTTATCAAGGGTGTCAATCATTTCAGACCTCACTGTTTATCCCAACAAGCATACTACATGATATAAGGCAAAATATTGCCRATCAACCCATACTAAATAGTATCCTAGTATGGATTGGATATTGGAACTTGGAGTGTATTGACTGATAGGAGACAAATATCGTCACTTGAACAAAAAGTGCTGACATTGTGACACTCCAGCACCTGAGTTCCCAAGGTATTAAGTCACGGTTCAAAGAAACGAAAGCTGCTTTTGTCAGATGGAGACAGGAAGGTGCAAAGAGAGATGGTGGATGATAGGGGGAGAGGAATACACACCGAAGTATGTCTCTGTGTGGGGCGTGAGTACCTCTCACTGTCCTCCTGGAGGAATGAAAAAGGAAAATAGGACACAGGTAGAGGTCAAAGGTTCAAAKGACAGGGGAAGGATGAAACACTTAGAACAATATCAACATTGTTGTTCATATAGGCACGTCAGAGAGGGGTTTCAGCAAGCACCCAAACAAACAGACAAATTAAAACTCGCACAAGGGCACACTTACGTGCAAAAACTCACACCCCATTATTCCAAAGGAGGACTTCTAGCATGTATGCACACTTTTTCCAATTCAACTGTGGCTATTAAACTGAGGAGAATTGAAAGTGAAGGGTAATTGCCTGCTAACCTTTGAACGTGAACAAATTCTCAATGGTCAAGTGCACTGCATTCATTCCCTAAGCAGCCATGCCTCCAGTTCATCACATCACTGTGGCCATGGATACTGATCCTGTCACCTAACCACTCAAGCAGACATGGTTACACAGACAGKACAGGACAGAGATTAGTTCCTCTCCTGCAACTTTCATCACATGCTGTGGTTGGTTACTTGTCATTGTTTTCCGATACCTTCACATAATTCAGCATTTGTCTTTTAAAAACACAATATGACAGGAGAGACCTATGTCACACAGTGTCCAGTCTGGTGGATCTGAACCACCCAGGAACACTGCAAGAATAAGACCGTCGCTTGGCAGTCAAGGGGATCATCAAAACCCAGGCAGTCTACACGAAAGGGATAGGACATGCAGATCCAAACCCATTCAACATRCACATCAATTCTGTGGATTATCATTAGATGTGCGGCCTTATARATCAACAATCCGCTCTAGAACTTGTTAGCTAAAAAGGTATATCGCACACAAAAGCCTCTCAAAAAAAATATGAAAAGCAAATGCCATATAGGTTTAAGAGGAAAGCCCTTTTTTTAATCTCAGCTATTCTCCATGGCTAAGAACATTCACATAACCTGGCATTATTAACAGCTTTGARTATTGAAAGAGAGTGATAGTGAATTACTTTCATGCATGATTCAAAAACAAGCTGTTATTCCACAACCGTTAGTGCAGCTAATTCATTAACAACGCTTCGCATGTCAAAGATTCATTCTCGTTATTGACTGTACCATCCATTGCTCGATGTGTCCCCATTCGCTGTCTACTTTGTCTGGTTTGTTGTCCAAGCCGTAATATTTCTGAGGAAAGAGCGTGAGAGGAGAGGAAGGAAGGGTGGAAAGGCACAGCTCATCGAACAATCATTATTATCTAGCTATGTGTACTATGTCGTCTAAACCATGGTGAATTTATATTGGCATAGACATTTTTGTAACAAATAACTAAAACATTTATACCGGGATGCATGTCTAAATTGAAGAAAGAAAAACACTTTATTTTTTTTAATTTTTACTACTGACAAGATGATAATGAAAGTAGAAAAACAGTACAGAAAATGTGGGGGGGGGGGACAAGAATCCTACCTTCTGAACCTGATAGATCTATAAATTAACACCACAGGAGGAGCAGCCAGGGCAATGGAGGAGAGGAACCAGGAATCAGGGACAGAAAGGGAAAGAATAAAAGAAAAAAGAGTGACATTGGGGAACAGAGGGATAAAACATGATAGACCACAACAAAGAGGGCGAGAGAGAGAATGTAAAGCTGTATACGTATATGTATGTAAACCTACATAGAAAGCGAGAGAACAGTACAATAATTAGGGTGGTGTCCACACAGAGGCAAGTTATTGCTTATGACAGGGACTTGGCTGTGGAATGTGGCATGGACATAGCGTGGCAGGCCAACAGTAACCGACCCCAGGAACGTCTCAAGAGTTCACATGATGGTCTCGGGAGGGACCATGTGATTAGAGTCACCAGGGTAAGCAGGATTCTTTCCGACCGTGGCTCCTTAAGGTTAGTGACAGCGTGTTGGCATCTCAACAGTAGCATGACCCGTGTCACCTGGCACACGAGGCAATCAGCCAAAATACTGTACACTTTTCTCAAGTCAAGTCATGTTTTGACAAGATCCAAAACATGGCCTGTTTCTTTCTAGGAGGGGATGTTMCTCAGCGACAGTGTCAACACATTATTCTATGATTCACCAATATTGCCTTACTTTAAATCTCAACTACCTCTGAAGAGATCCTAAAAAACGACATGCATTTCAGTCAGTGCTGCTGTACAAATAGGTAGCAGACAAAACCCCAGTAACTAGACTTTCATAGCCAGATGTCCTAAAGAACGAAAGGGTATACTACAACACTAGCTAGATCTACAGTGGTTCCTCCTTTAAAAGTTGCGTCATACTGCAGCACAYCTTGCGGGCTGCTGCAGCATTCTATGGCACGTTATTCGATTGTCAGCCGTTTTTTTACGTTAATGTGCTAGTTTGACCACCGAAGGGCAACTTTGAGAAGCATTTGATAGTCACCCATATTGGCTTCACTAGAGAATTCAAAACCTTGGTACATGGGATTGATTTCAAGAAATTTGGCTGAATTCATTTARTTAATATTATGGTGTTTCTATTCCGAGAAAAAYGAAWCCCTCAGGGTTTCWGTTAGRATSGAATGKAAAATATTGCGCTGTACAACGTGACRGTCGGGAGTAGGCTACAGCATAAGAGGATTCTAAAATAAATATCTAACGGGCATAACATTTCCACACCCTAATTGTAGCGTAACCAACACTCACTTCGCCTATGGTAGGCCTACAGTATATCTAAAAACTTATTATTTTTTTTTTCAATGAAGTGACTCTCTGCCATTAATTACATTTAGTGGATTGGAGAATTCTACATTAATATCTAAGGGGCATTTTCCGTTAGGATCTGTGAGAATATCTAAGGGTCTTTTTATCTAATTCTAAATGAATGAATAATAATCGCTTTTGGAGATTTTGTTTTCATTTAACCTAGAGTGAGCGATAAAAAGGCAATTCTTGAACATGGACTGAGACAGTCTCACTAATTTGTAAATAAAGTCAGTTTGTTATTTAGATGTATTTATTTCTGGAGAAACCTAACTTGATTATTTAGCGGACATCACTTGCTTATATTCAGTCAACACATATCTTATGAATATCATGGAAAATAATTGAACATTTTAGTTTCTCCATGCTTGTGTCAGCATTAAACGGTGCTGAAATAGACGTCCACAGCGGGAAGGCTATATATATATATATATATATATATATATAACGATATTTTGGAGATTATTTCCTTTAAAAAAAATGACAGTGAGCGATTGTAATCTGAATAAAAAGGCCCAAATAATAGTTATAAAGGCCAAACTATTGCCCTGCTAATAGCCATAATGACGCTGTACAATGTGACCATGTGTGTTTGAAAGCATATTTCAGTAAGCAAAACTTTGTTTGCCTTTAATAGACAACTTTGTTCCAATATTTCTGTAATTCAGTGATATTTATTCCCATAGCAATTTGTGGATCCATAACTAAATCAACAACTGCATTTTGAAAGATTATTTTTATTATTATTTTATTAACATAAGCATAAAGATGCTGATGAAGAAATATAGTACTGTACATTAAGATATTCTTAATGATCGGCTATGAAAAGCCAACTGACATTTACTCCYGATTATTATTTGACCATGCTGGTCATTTATGAACATTTGAACATCTTGGCCATGTTCTGTTATAATCTCCACCCGGCACAGCCAGAAGAGGACTGGCCACCCCTCATAGCCTGGTTCCTCTCTAGGTTTCTTCCTAGGTTTTGGCCTTTCTAGGGAGTTTTTCCTAGCCACCGTGCTTCTACACCTGCATTGCTTGCTGTTTGGGGTTTTAGGCTGGGTTCCTGTACAGCACTTCGAGATATTAGCTGATGTACGAAGGGCTATATAAAATAAACTTGATTTGTACAGTATATGCTGTTACATTTGGATAATAAAGCATTTTGAAGATAAGCCACCTGCATTTGTTTACAAGTAAACATAGCCTTCAATACATACTGTAATAAACATKGGAAAGTGCCTAATTCCTTACATAAGAATGAGCAGACCATGTCCAGACTTTCTTGGTGATCTCAAGTACCTTCAATAATGGCTGTACTAGAAAATGCGGGCACGCGGGAGACCGGGGTTCAATTCCCCGACGGGGAGTAAGGAGTAGGCTGTCCTTGTAAATAAGAATTTGTTCTTAACTGATTCCATGTGTTATTTCATAGTTGCGATGTCTTCACTATTATTCTACAATGTAGAAAATAGTAAAAATAAAGAAAAATCCTGGAATGAGTAGGTGTGTCCAAACTTTTGATTGGTACTTGCTTAATTAATTGGACTAATATTATGGTGTTTCTATTACAAGAAAAACGAAAAACCCTCTGGGTTTGTTAGGACGGAATGGAAAATATGGTACTGTACAACGTTACGGTGGGTAGTACAGTACTGGGCTATTTAGCTAAAGAATCCCCATATTGTGCGGGCAGGCCHGGGCATGCGGGAGACCGGGGTTCAATTCCCCGACGGAGAGGAAGGAGTAGGTTGTCCTTGTAAATACATGTTGTTCTTAACTGACTTGCATAGTTAATTAAAGGTTACACTAAGAGCATTACATTTCTTCACCCTAATTTTCTAATTCTAGTCTAACCAATACCCAAACGGAGATTCAGTGAAAATAAAAATCTCATTGATTTATCAAGACCAGTCCCCATGCTTGTCTCAAAGCAGCGCGAAACGGTGCTAAAATAGTTGTAGTCTATTGCTTCAAATCCTATTGCTTCTAACTTCAATATGCTCTTTAAATAAATAAGACCTAGCACATTACTGAACACTAGCTCCAACTCAGGCTTCATCCATGTTACGAAGGTGGATATTGATCCCGCACTTGTTGCTAACTCAATCTAAGCTAGTAACTGCGTGTAAGAACAGTTATCCTGCAAATTCAGKCTATGAGAAAAAAGCTATTTGACAGGCCGTCTTCATTTCATTACGTGTATCATTAATACCGTCTTTCTGCTTATCAATTACCCTTTTTCCCCCCACTATTGATAAAATAATTGTATAAAGTCATACGAAGGTTTTACTGCACGTGAAGTTTTAAATGCATCTTGACATTACAAAATATGTAGTGTGACAGGTCTTTCATTATTACTATATTTAACACAAAAGAACATCAACTATTCTCCAGATGAAGGGATGATAATGTGGTCTTTGTGAGAGTGAGGGAATCTGATTTAATTGCTCCTCAACGCACCGCCCAGAGACTTCTTTCAGGATAAAGTGGAGTTAACAGGTTAGAGCGGAAGTATTCGTTGCCATAGAAATTGGCCTGGCTAGAAGGTGAGCCACCTTTATGTCAACGGTTATCCCAAGTTGAACTCGGAGCTGACCAAAGTCAGGTCCTCAAACCCGCTATGTAGTATACCCCTCTGAACATCTTAAGCATTGGGATATTTATCGTTTATACATAGACAAAAACAGTTTTAACTCAGAACGGCACTAGCCGTCTTCATTAGCAGGTACATGCAGTTAAAAAAACTATTCTATTAGACCTGAATTGGGGAAACTACAGCATTAAATGGTCCAAAACAGACSCCAAAGACAAGAGATGGAGACCAAACCTTCCCACGACACTATGAGATGCATTCACTTCATACAAGCTTAGAAATGTATTTAAAATCATGAAATGCATTAGTTATTGCACTCACCAAGAGAAGTTTGATTAACTCCCTATGAGTGGTTCCTTAAAGTATATGATCTGGTCTCGGTGGAGGTCCACTTGAGCAAACAAGCTAACTATTTCTGATTTTGTTGAACAAAATGTTTCAATGTTTTACATGCTGTACCTTTGAGCTCAGTCTAGAAGCTGTGGTCGCTGAACCAAAATCGCTCTACGAACTATGTGAAAAATGTGCCACCTCTTCTATACTGTCCCCCAATACCCAGCCGACAATGCTTTTCCTGGTTTTAAAGACACCCTACCCCTCCAGTTTCACTGGCCTGTCAGTGGGCCACTAATCCAGATTTAACAGCACTCTCTCGCTTTCAGCCCTGCAGTACAAGCTTTGGCTGGTGTGCGATTCTCAGTTCTACAGATCCATCATCAGTTGGGCCGACCCTTTCATCCACTGTTACTCTTCATTCGCTAACTAGAAGTGCTGTTCAGACAACGCCCTGCCACTTCTTGACCCCATCAGTCTCAATTAACGCTTTTTTCTGCCTACGTCTATGTCCGTGCTTGCTCCATTGGTCTGGCCAAAAGATCTCGACCCAACCTTGGCAAACTCCCCTCACGGCAGATTTACTGACCCGTTGTTATGGTTAATGCCTGAGGCCTGTCGGAAAAGCACTTATTGTTAGAGTTAACCTTTGTGTCAGCGTTTCTCTTTCGAAGATGGTCACCTTCAAGGACCTGAGAGCTGAACAAATGCGTTTGCCATTTAAATCTCCAAAATATCATGCAGGAACGTGTGCACTTACAGTACCATACACATATGTCCCATTGCCACAGGTATGACACATTTTATGATAAAAGCATTACGAAACAAAGGTGATAATGGAACCTCTTCTTCCAAGCTTTGACAGCTGAGCTCTCTTTGACCTCCGAGCAAAAGATACCTAGCAAAGGAAACGTGACAAGCTTTTCGGCTCAGCGTCTGTGAGGCACGTTGGAGTCAGCATTCTGGAAAARTTGTGCTGTGAACCAGCGTGCTTAAAGTGTCTCACAGCAACATGTCAATCAAGAACACAGATTTTTCTGGCGATTTCATTACAGAAATTGTTTGGGATTTAAGAAGATTTCAAAKCAGAGATGGCAAATTAAGGTAAAACTTCATATCCAGGTCCGACCAAAGTATTTGATAAACGGTCAAGAACTAAAAGCGTCACTATTCATTTTTCTAGTGTAAATAAACACGTAAACAATTACCTTGCCTCGTTCAGTGCAAGACCACTCATCAGATGAGTTACAGTTACACAATCAGCTTAGGTACTGTACCTCCCCGCTTCCCATCCCAACTAGCTTCAAACATACCGGCTCACCTTTCTATTTGGAGGGGTCCCCGGACGCCCTTTAAGGGCAGCCCGAAACCCCCTCCCCGCCAACCACCGCCCGGCCGTCCTGCTGCGGTCACGATGCAAACTTAGGGTGTTCCATACAGATGTCGCCAATGACGATGGCCTGCCATGCAGACGGGATCAAGGAGGTTAAAAGTTCCCAGTTCAGAGGCTCAGGCGACGCTACGAAGACACCCTGATGATTTAGGTTAGCACTACTGTAGACATACAGCTAGCAATCCACTCTTCTGGCTTGAGTGTTTCCACAATTGAAGAGGATATCTCCTAAAGTTATCATCCGGACAGTAGTGGAAAGCATAGTAGTGTTGTCCAGACATAACATCGTTGGAGCAACAAAACAAACCACAGTCAACAAGAGGCTTCACTAAGGAGGACAGCCCGTTAAGCTACTTTGGGACTTGGGTTGAGGGTTTAAGCCACACACACACACACACACACACACACACTCGCACACAAACACACATACCAAACACACCTCCTGACCAGACTAATCTGAACACTGACTGTTAATCCGGTGAGTATGACAGGAGGGGGTGTGCCTGCTCATGCATGTCTACCATAACACAGGGGTGGGTGCACTGTTTGCTCAATCACATGTTTTAAATGTGTGAGCATATGGCATGTGTCTCTCATTGCTGGCAAATTTCACATCTAAAAATGGGACAAATGCTAAATATATTGAGAAACTCACATCATAGTACACTAAACAACTCAAGCACTATCACAGTGATCATTCTGTACATTAAGGCAAGGACATATGGTTTCTTAGAGCAGGGTAGCAATGTCGGAGTAAGAGTGAGCAGTGACTGTGAAGCTTTCGGTAGGATTATTGTGGTCTAAGAATAGTGACCCAAGGAAAGGTGAGGCTCCCTTAGGTAGGGATCAGAGGTGATAAACCACAGCAAGACACATTCATCATGTAACACACACACACGTAAAAATCTAGAGATTAGAGCCTCTATCGGCAGAGTCAAGCCAAATGGTGATTTAATGAACCTAAAAGGTGCTTGAGTCTGCAGAACCAAGAGGGAGGCAAAGCTAGCAGGGAGCATGTAGCATAATGCTATGCTTTAGTCCATCGCAGGTAATACATCACTCTGATAAACATAACTTTAATGAACTGAAGATGACCCAATATTTCCTAATAGGAAATGTCCAATTCATGTATTGAATTTTGACTGAAATGGAATTTACCCCAGCCCTGCTTGATGGAKTACTTACTGAGACGGAGGGATTTACAATCTCCTATGGTCCAATCAGAGCCATTACTTAATCTCACAGCTGGAAACTAACCTAGAGATACTACTAATTAAAATCTCAGCCAATAAAAAAAAAAACGATCCAAATACAACAGCTGAACACAATGTAAACATCTATTGGACCAAAGCAACTTGCTTTATAGTTCCCGTTACATTAAGAAATAGTACACATTCACCGATGCGTCCTTGGTCATATGACAACTGAACAAGAGCGTCAATTACCGATGCTATTTGGTGAGTTCAGCCATTGCAGGTACTGGTCAAGCTCAGGTGAGGGTTAAGTGCTTAAGACCTCCAGGTCAACTGGATTTTATCATGCTCTCTCTCACTGGGTCAAAGAGCATAAGCAGATCAATTTCCCACCAATTTGACCGCTTCTGCTACTGCACGTACAAAGGGTAAACCAAAATCAGGGTTGGCAACTAGTAAGCACCATGTGTTCCAGAATATACTAGATGTAAAGATTGTATAACTTCAAGATGACTTTTTAAGATTAGAAATCATCTTATTAAGAAAAGACGGTTCCAAAAAGGCAAAACTGGAATCCTGAATTCCCCGGATCTCTAATGGCAATGTTCTTGCTTGTTGTTTATACTCACGATGTTCAGAGTGTATGCTAATTTGTTTGGTAGAAATCCCCAGCTGTGCACTCTCGTGCTGGGCTATAGTGATAACAGTACACCATTAACACTGGTGACCTCTGTCCCCACCCTGGCACAGGATGAAAGGACCCTCAGCTTAATGAAACACTGTGTCCAGAGGAAATGCCTTCGTCTTTAATGACCAACCCTGGCCCCATGTGACCCTCCAGCTTCCCGAACCGTCTCCCTGGTCATGTGACGTGACTCATGGTGCCTAAAGCTTGGTGTAGTTTTGGGACCAAGTCTCTGTAAGGTACAGTATTGCACCTGGTCTGTTATGTCTGACATTTGGAAGTGTAGTTGTATTGAAGTTCTGTAGGTATGGATACTAATTTTGCATGCATGTCTGTGTGCATGTGGTCTATGTGCTGTATAACGTAAGTGTGTACATTATGTGTGTATTGGGAATATAGTGCCCTCTAGTTGTACCTCTTTCTGTTGTCTCTCCAGCTCCTTCATACGTATTTCCCGGGCCTCTGCCCTGGCCGCCCTCTTCGCTGCCAACCTGGCCTCTGCCTAAATTAGAGAGAAAGATAGGATGAAGAGAGAGCAAGGGAGAATGAGAGAGATTGTTAGTTTAGCATTAACACCAGCATATATAAATAGAGACGATGTGACCAGACATTATTTTCCTAGATAGGGCTCCTGTTCCCTAAGGGCTGGGACAATTCATGTATAACGTGTAACCCGGCAGTTTTGGATGAAGACCATGATGAAAATAAGCAGTCCTAACCGGTTAATAAAAAATAAAAAATAAAAAAACTGAAACSAACAGCTGACTGAAGACAGGATGGCAGGGCATTTGTGCAGTTGATTTAGTTTCTGCGGTAACAGACTTAACAACGTGATGAAACTTTGTTCCTCCTCGCTGAAATGTAGAATGTTCATTCAAATGATGTTAACTGATGGGGCTCATGCAATGGAATGTATTTTTTGTAATGTCAGTTGAGTTGAATCAACAAAATCACAGCACGGATTGATGGGTACACATCCTGCTTTTACTTCCTGCTCTGCTCCTATGGTTGACTCGCAATGGCTGCCTGTCCACCATTGACTTGAATGGGGACACCCGTTCTATTCATTCTATGTCTATGGTAGCACATTCAGTCAGGAGCAGATGAGGAGAAAATCGATTTGAACGATTATTACCGAGACCTCAGTTATTTGGCTTGCCAGTTACAGTCATCCCATGACCATCACAGCCCTACATGCAACCCTTGATTTAAAAAAATCTATATGCAGTCCTCCACATTTATATTGTGTATTCTTGTTTTTATATTTACGTGAACACATTACTTTGGGTGTGGCAATGCTTTATGTTTGCGTGTCTGTGTGTTTACGCAAGCAGTGTGTAGACTCGGCTTCACTTGAGTGAGAGCAAGGCTTTTTCCTTAAAAGGCTCTGTCTCAGAGGGTGGGTGAGTGAGAGAGAGAGCGAGAGAGTGAGTGTGTGTGCGTAAGAGAGAGTGAGTAAGCACTTCCTTCCTGCCCCTGAGGCTGTCAGAATGTGGCCGGGAACATGTTGCCTCTAGGCGGGGTCACTGTGCAAGCTAGAATGCTGTAACCCCTCCTCCCTCGCCCTTCTGCGTTTCCCCAACTGCGGCCCATTTGCCCAAGTAACAGGAAAACTCCCATAAAGCAACGGTCTGGTACACACAAAAACACACTCCCACATGTACTGAAACAGAAATATATTACTTATGCCCTGCATTTTATATATACACATTTCAATGTGTTTAAAAAGGTCCWCCTCATTCACATTATGGGTGTGACATACAGGCCAGAGTAAAAGAGAACTCTGTCGTTGACACATTCTAGACCAGTTTACACTCCACTGCCTTGGACTGTGAACTCCACACTACAGATCTAGGCCCTGTTGAAATTAGTCCTGCCTTCCTCGAAGTAATCACTGATCTCACATGATTAGATAGATGAAAGCTAGCCCTGCCTTCAACTATTCAACCGTGTGAGATCAGGGATCCCTTTAAGGAACGGAGTAAGGAAGGAGGATGCATTTTCGATTGCAATAGGGCCTTTTGTTTCTGTACCAGCATACACCACTGGCAGAGGACACAGAGTCCAATTGAGGAAAGGTGGATGACGCAGTAGTGGTTAGAGGAGTGTAAATGTCAGCTGGGGGGGTTTAAATAGGATTCTGGCAAGCCCATAAGCCTTATTCTGTGCTTGGAAGCATCTGACAATCTGGAGGGCTACTGGTGTAGTCTTTGAAAATATCGGGACGTCTGGGACTGCTCAAACAGGTTTGATTTTATCGGCACAAAATCTGCAATGCTTTGTAGTGTGAGATGTGCAACGACAAGTTTTGAGATCGGTGATTAGTAATAGATAAGAAGCCAGTGAGATGATGACGTTGTTTCGCGTCACCCAGAATGTGTGGACTCTCGAGCAGGAGAGATGACTACTACTAGTATGCGTTCGTACTTGCCTYTAACCAAAGGTAAACTGTCAAATCGTTACAGCTTTGAAGTTCACAAGCAATGATATTCAATTACAAATGTTGGCTAGATATTTCAAATGTGTCTGGCAATTGTGAATGTCTGAATGGTTATGAGGCTGCTGTGAGCCAGAGCTCGTAGCTACGTTACAAACTAATCACATCATTGTTTTCACGAGACAGTGTGGTAGGGAGAATACTCAACACCAAGTGAAGAATCTTGACCCCGTCTGTGTCACTATTTTGGCAACACAAAAGAAAAACTACAGGAAAGACKGTTGTTTAATGTGAGAGGCTCAACGATGTTAGTATTTTCATATTTTTTTTYYCATACTTTTTCACTCCAATTTCGTGGTATCCAATTGTTAGTTACAGTCTTGTCCCATCACTGCAACTCCCGTACGGACTCGTTGCTCGCTTAACCCAAAAGCCAGCAGCACCAATGTGTCAGAGGAAACACCGTACAACTGGCGACCGTGCATGAGCCTGGCCCGCCACAGGAGTCGCTAGAGCACGATGGGACATGGACATCCCGGCCAGCCAAACCCTCCCCCAACCCGGACGACTAATGGGTCTCCCGGCTGCACCTGCTCGGGATCGAACCCGGATCTGTAGTGACGCCTCAAGCACTGCAGTGCCTTAGACCGCTGCGCCACTCGGGAGGCCCTACGATGTTAGGATTTTAAAAGTTGTGTAGTGCCTACCCAGCTTAAGGCAAAAAGGATCTTGATCCAGGAGGGGATTGAATGTCTCTGCTGTAACGAAGATGCTTGATGTTGACATCTACCCACTTAGCTAGCAAGTTAGCAAACCAAATGCAAAGCTGCAGCCCTGAGCTGGATATAATTTGACACATCTTAGTTATACTTGGCGTAGCACACCCCCCCACAGCCTCCGGTATTGAAAATCATACCACCGGTATTTTGAAATATACAGTATACCGGGGTATCGCCCAAGCCTATAGGTATTTTGTTAGCTCCCTGGGGAGAGTATGAGTTACATAGTCAGAGCTCAGTAGGATGACATTTCCTGCTAGCTTGAGCCAGAGGGCAGAGTTCTCCTGGTGAGCCYTGTAGTATAAGCAGTTGTCATTGCCATTAGCCTAGTCTATACGCTTTAAATCCAAGTCTGGCCACATAATTGTCTCACAGGCTAAGGACTGTAAATAATGTATATTATCATCTTTCGCTGTTTTGCATTGGGTATAAAGCATGACTGGCMAATAATTAATTTAAATAAGCAGAGACCAGCACATATAGAGATTCGAAGTTACAAGCATCAGGATATGATCTCATGCCAGCTTAATGCCTGGCGACCTAATGGAAAGTAATATTTTGTACAAGTGAAGAAAAAAACAAACAAGTAACTCCACTATAAAGCTGGCAGTTAGTATGCAAATTGCCACAGCAGCTTTTCCCCCTTCATTTGACTAGTAATCTTTTTTCCTGACTTCAAAAGCCATACTTATGAACCCCTAGTTTGTTTATTTTCAACAGTTGATGACTAAACTAGTGTAACCATTCTTGATTAGATGCTATGCCACGCAGTGAGAACAAGTAAACAGCTTTACATATACATTTCAGCAGGAGTGGAAAGAGTAGTGAAATATCCTACTCAAGTAGAAGTACTGTTACTTTAAATGACATTTTCCTCAAGAAGTAAAACTACTAGTGTTTGGTAGTCTAAATTCAGTGTCCTTGTCTTTAACTGCCATTTCCCGRAAGTCAGACTCTTCCCACACAAACTCATTTTTCTCAGCCTCAGAAGAATCTGCATTCAACAAATTGTGTGTGGTTATCCGACATATTCTCCAATATTATACATCTTGCAATCGACATCTTGGAGTCGGTTCAGCCACAGGGCTTCTTCATGCGTCGCGAAGACCGAGATAAACACCTCTCTGGGAAGAAGGGCAGGTGTGAATGCTTCATGATTAACGACTCATGGTGTAATCATAACAACATACAGGAACTCAAGTCCTGCTGCTCACCCGAACAAGAATTCCTTACAATAAAAAGCCGGCCATATTATCTCCCAAGAGAATTTGTGTCAGTTATCGTCACAGCCATGTATATAATCCCTTAAGCAGACACCACGACTGCCCTCGAGGAACTTCACTGGACTCTATGCAAACCATATATCCTGAGGATGCATTTATTGTAGCTGGGGATTTTAACAAAGCAAATTTGAGAACAAGGCTACCTAATTTATATCAGCATACACTCGCGCAGGCAATACACTCAATCACTGCTACTCAAACTTCCGCAATGAATACAAGGCCCTCCCTCACCTTGCCTACGGCAAATCCGACCACGACTCCATCTTGCTCCTACCGTCTTATAGGCAGAAGCTCAAACAGGACGTACCTGTGACAACTATTCAACACTGGTCTGACCAATCGGAATCCACGCTTCAAGAATGTTTTGCTCATGCAGACTGGGCAGCCTCAGAACAACATCGACCTATATGCTGACTCTGTGATTGAGATTTTAAGGAAATGCATTGGAGATGTTGTACCCACTGTGACTATTAACTTTTGGGATAGGGGGCGGTATTTTGACGTCCGGATGAAAAGCGTGCCCAAAGTAAACTGCCTGCTACTCAGGCCCAGAAGCTAGGATATGCATATAATTGGTAGATTTGGATAGAAAACGCTCTAAAATTTCTACAACTGTTAAAATAATGTCTGTGACTATAACGRAACTGAAATGGCAGAAAAAACCCAGAGGACAAACCATCCCAATTTCTTTTTCTGATTTCAATGGCTGGCACTTTTATAATAGGGCGAAATTGTCCCAGATTGCAGTTCCTAGGGCTTCCACTAGATGTCAAGTCTTTAGAAAGAGTTTCAGGCTGGTTTTTGGAGAAATGAGGGAGAAGTTGTAGTTTTTCTAAGTGGCTCCCGTTTTGGCTGTAGTGTTTCCAAGCGCATGGCAGAGAGAGCGCGTTCTTTTTGTTTATCTCTGGTAAAGACAATAACGATTCTCCATCTTAAATTAAATTGTTTATTTGCATATTAGGGTACCTAAGGTTTGATTATAAACGTTGATTGACTTGTTTGGATAAGTTTATTGGTAACGTTTGGGATTCAATTTGTATGCATTTTGAAGGAGGGAAACCGAGTGGATTATTGACTGAAGCGCGCCAGCAAAACTGAGATTTTATGGATATAAAGAAGGACATTATCGAACAAAAGGTCCTTTTGTAATGTAACTGGGAGATCTTCAAAGGTAAGGCATATAATATATTGCTATTTCTGACTTTCGTGTCGCAACTCCCTGGTTGAAAATGATTTGTTATGCATGTGTGTGCTGGGTGCTGTCCTCAGATAATCGCATGGTTTGCTTTCGCCGTAAAGCCTTTTTGAAATCTGACACGGCGGATGGATTAACAACAAGTTAAGCTTTATTTTGATGTATTGCACTTGTGATTTCATGAAAGTTAAATATTTACAGTAATTTAATTTGAATTTCACCGGATGTTGACCAGATGGGACGCTAGCGTCCCAATGATCCGCAAGAAGTTAAAACCTACCCTAACCAGAAACCATGGATGGAGGGCGGCATTCACGMAAACCACCGCATTTAAACATGGAAAGAGGACTGGGAATATGGCCGAATATAAACAGTGTAGTTTTCCCTCCGCAAGGCAATCAAACAAGCGAAATGTCAGTATAGGGACAAAGCGGAGTCGCAATTCAATGGCTCAGACATGAGACAGGGTCTACTGGCAATCACGGACTACAAAAAGAAAACCAGCCACGTCACGGACACCGACGTCTCGCTTCCAGACAAACTAAACACCTTTGCCCGCTTTGAGGATAATACAGGGCCACCGTCATGGCCCGCTAACAAGGACTAACAAGACACTTTAAACGTGTTAACCCTCGCAAGGTTGCCAGCCCAGGAATCCCTAGCCGCATCCTCAGAGCATGCGCAGACCAACTGGCTGGTGTGTTTACAGACATACTCAATCTTTCCCTATCCCAGTCTGCTGTCCCCACATGCTTCAAGATGGCCACCATTTTTCCTGTTCCCAAGAAAGCTAAAAGGTAACTAAGCTAAATGACTACCGCCCCGTAGCACTCACTTCTGTCATCATGAAGTGCTTTGAGATACTAGTCAAGGATCATATCACCTCCACCTTATCTGCCACCCTAGACCCACTTTTGTTTGCACAGCGCCCCAACAGGTCCACAGACGATGCAATCGCCATCACACTGCCCTATCCCATCTGGACAAGAGGAATAACCATACTGTACTGTTCATTGACTACAACTCAGCATTCAACACCATCGTACCCTCCAAGCTCATCATTAAGCTGGAGGCCCTCGATCTGAACCCCACCCTGTGCAATTGGGTACTGGAATTTCTGACGGGCTGCCCCCAAGTGGTGAAGGTAGGAAACAACATCTCCACTTCACTGACTCAACTCTGGGGCCCCACAAGGGTGTGTGCTCAGCCCCCTCCTGTACTCCCTGTTCACCCATGACTGCGTGGCCATGCACACCTCCAACTCAAATCATTAAGATTGCAGACGACACAACAGTAGTGGTCTTGATTACCACGAAACAGCCTACAGGGAAGAGGTGAGGGCACTCGGAGTGTGGTGTCAGGAAAACAACCTCTCACTCAACATCAACAAAACAAAGGAGGTGATCATGGACTTCAGGAAACAGCAGAGGGAGCACCCCCCTATCCACATCGACGGGACAGTAGTGGAGAAGGTGGAAAGCTTCAAGTTCCTCAGCATACACATCACAGGCAAACTGAAATGGGCCACCCACACAGACAGTGTGGTGAAGAAGAAGATCTCAGGAGGCTGAAGAAATTTGGCTTGTCACCCAAAACCCTAACATTTACAAATGCACAATCGAGCGCATCCTGTCRGGCTGTATCACCGCCTGGTACGGCAACTGCACCGCCCTCAACCGCAAGGCTCTCCAGAGGGTGGTGCGGTCCGCACAACTTATCACCGGGGGCAAACTACCTGCCCTCCATGACACCTACAGCACCGATGTCACAGGAAGGCCAAAAAGATCATCAAGGACAACAACCACCGAAGCCACTGCCTGTTCACCCCGCTACCATCCAGAAGGCGAGGTCAGTACAGGTGCATCAAAGCAGGGACCGAGAGACTGAAAAACAGCTTCTATCTCAAGGCCATCAGACTGCTAAAAACAGCAATCACTAACTCAGAGAGGCTGCTGCCTACATTGACACTCAAATCACTGGACACTTTAATAAATGGATCACTAGTCACTTTAAACAACACCACTAATAATGTTAACATATCTTACATTACTCATCTCATATGTATACTGTATACACAGTACCTTATACAATCTATTGCACCTTGCCGCTCGGCCATCGCTCATCTATATATTTTTATGTACATATTCTTATTCCATCCCTTTAGATGTGTAGTAGGTAGTTGTTGGGGAATTGTTAGATATTACTGGAATGTCGGAACTAGAAGCACAAGCATTTCACTACACGCATTAACATCTGCTAACCATGTGTATGTGACCAATACAAGTTTGATTTTGGGAAATATTGATATTTTGTCAAATTTCCTTTCTAGTAATTTTTGTTTTTTACAGATACGATGAAAAAAGATGTGCATTTATCCACAAATGGCTATATGTACTATAAGTCCGGTCCTGGAGTGTCTTAAGGCGAAACGGAAATATTTAGGCAGACTTGATCCAGTATCTGGAAAAATRAATTCATGTGCTATGCAAATATGACCATATTTAAAGACACATCCCCTCATTTGCATATTGTAATACAAAAAAAGTATTATATATGTGTCCACATTCAACTATTAAAAGTAAGACCAGTCCAAGCTCTTCTCTGTACTGGCACCCCAATTGTGGAACCAGCTTCCCTCTGAAGCTAGAAGAGCAGAGTCCCATCTTCCGAAAGCACCTGAAACCCTACCTCTTCAAAGAGTATCTTAAATAATCCCCCTTACCTCGACCACCCCCACAAAAAATATAAAAATAAAGAATCTTGAAACATGCACTTGACTATAATTTGGCCAAACACACGTGTTTCTTGGTCCTACTGGCAGAAAACCATTGTTTATTCAAGTACTTCAACCATTAGAAGGAAGTTAGAACGCTGACTCATGCAGTGGTCAGGTCTCGCAACCAGTCACACACCCTTTCCTATAGCATTTAGAGAGAACGACATGCTAAAAGTATTCTCCCACCCCATCTTTCTATTAGTGTTTCACAATTACACGAAGACAATGTAGTCCCACAGACACTAGTGTKGCACAGTATACTGAAACTCTTGTACTTTTTCGATAATAGAACAAACTGCTCGGTACTAGAATTTGTTACTTTCGGTAATTCTGTCTGTTTCTACTGATGGAGATCAAGTCTTTATCAGCGCAGCTGATGTCCCTTTGTAGCGCGAGAGCACCGTCCCTGCTCAACGCATTGCTAGCTCTAGCCTGTGCTGAGGAACCACTGCACTCACTTAGTCTGGGCTGCATCACCACTTGATTAAGACTAGGGTGGAGGATTGTGCATATTATAGATTCATTATATCCCATACAGTGCTTTCAGAAAGTATTCACGCCCCTCCAAATTTAGTTGGTTACAGCCTGAATTGAACATTTATTACATTTGGTCACTGGCCTACACACAATACACCAAAGTCAGTGGAATTATATTTTTCTAAATTTGTACTAAATTTAAAAATGAAAAGCTGAAATGTATTTAGTAAGTATTCAACCCCTTTGTTATGGCAAAACTAAATTAGTTCAGGAGTAAACATTTGATTAAGTCACATAATAAGTTGCATGGACTCACTCTGTATGGAGTAAATGTTTAACATGATTTTTGGATGACTACTTAATCTCTGTACCAACACACAATTATCTGTAAGGTYGCTCAGTCGAGCAGTGAATTGCAAACACAGATTCAACCACAAAAGACCAGGGAGGTTTTCCAATGCCTCGCAAAGAAGGGGACCTATTGGTAAGAAAATCTTTGCTTGAGCCCAAGGTGCCAGAGTTCAGACAATGACTATCACAGTGAGCATGGTGAAGTTATTAATTACACTTTGGATGGTGTGTCAATACACCCAGTCACTACAAAGATACAGGCATCCTTCCTAACTCAGTTGCCGGAGAGGAAGGAAACCACTCAGGGGTTTCAACACGAGGCCAACAGGGATTTTAAAACAGTTAAAGTTTAATGGCTGTGACAGGAGAAAACTTAGGATGGATCAACATTGTACTTACTCCACAATACTAACCTAAATTACAGAGTGAAAAGCAGCAAGCCTGTACAGAATAAAAAATATTCCAAAAGATGCACCCTGTTTGCAATAAGATAATGTAAAACTGCAAAAGATTTGGCCCAAAAAATACTATAAATGAACTTTGTCCTGAATACAAAGTGTTTTTGGGGCAAATTCAACACAACACTGAGTACCACTTCATATTTTCAAGCATKGTGGTGGCTGTATTATGTTTTGGGTATGATGATCTACAAGGACTAGGGAGTCTATTAGGATAAACGAAACAGAATAAAGCTAAGCACAGGAAAAATTAAAGGATAACCTGGTTCAGTCTGCTTTCCAAAGACACCTTTCAGCAGGGCAATAGCCTAAAACAAGGCCAAATACGTTAACCGATTCAGGAAACTAGGTGTATGTCGCAAGTCACGACTTCACAGGAGTCGTTTGAACGTAAACATATTCTTGGGCAGAAATGCCTTCTCGAACATGTTAACTTTTGTGTGCCTTAGTAACAAACTTGTATGCCATCTGTAAATATGAATACAATTGTTAAATGACGAGCCTTGTTGGTTAAGCCACAGATAAAGTTAGCAACCTTCCCACTAGCCATGATTGGCTGAGATAATGAGAGGGCTGGACATACCGAGAGAGGAGAGAGGATTGGTCTGCCATATTCAAGGCTTCTGTCTATTTGAGCTGGTCAGTCTGTGTTGGTAATCATGTCAAACGMTGTTTAAAAAAAWATATATTGTGTAGTGGRGCTGCATAARTGTKGCTCTSCACTTTCTGGAGGATCAAGTTTTGAGATCAGTGGAATTAGACTACGATCGCTAAAGAGATGGAGGAAACACCTGTCTCCAGATTACATCTTCAAACTAAGGGCAACCGTGGTATGGCATTCCTGACAGGGAGACACGTCCATCACGCATGATGATGTATACAGGTAAGATTGTTGAGTGTTAGCTAGCTACTTTTTCAGATATTACGCGTTTCTACTTTTGACAGAAAGTGGTTTCATGTCAAGCTAAAGTGTACTGTTAGCTGGCTAGCTAATGTTAGCTGGCTAGCTAATGTTAGCTGGCTAGCTAATGTTAGCTGGCTAGCTAATGTTAGCTGGCTAGCTAATGTTAGCTGGCTAGCTAATGTTAGCTGGCTAGCTAATGTTAGCTGGCTAGCTAATGTTAGCTGGCTAGCTAAAGCATAATGAAATTGTTGCCAGCAGAGCTGGTTAGGCTGTTTTCATGTTATCCAAAGATAAACAAATCACTGGCCAGAGCGTCAAGTACGCGCTCCGAGAGCGAAACGAGATGGGTGGGGCTAAAGCTTAAGAGGGTGTACGATGCTGAATGGGTGTAGACAAAGAAGGACTCTTCACTAGACACCCAAACATTCAAAGACGATTTTCTCAAAAGTGAGTTTACAAGTTGATCAACTTTCAAAGCAGAATTACTTTCCCCATTGTTCCTCAAATGCAGTGTATGATATACCATTTTGCAGCTCAGAGTCTCTACTTTCATCCAATGTAAAAACCATTTCACATTTTAAATAATCCCCCTACGTAAGACCGAATCCAGGTGGTGAGTCACATATACACTGTAGTTGCTTACCAAGATGACATTGCATGTTCTTGAGTGGCCAAGTTACCGTTTTGACTTAAAATTGCCTTGAAAATGGCTGTCTAGCAATGATCAACAACCATCTTGACAGAGCTTAAAGAATTTATAAAATAATAATGTGCAAATACTGTATAATCCAGGTGTGCAAAGCTCTTAGAGAGACTTACCCAGAAAGACTCACAGCTGTGATCACCAAAGGTCATTCTAACATGTATCGACTCAGGTGGTTGAATACTAATTTAAATCATGTTATTTTTCACAAATGTTAGAGGGGTGTGAATACTTTCTGAAGGCACTGTATATAATTATGGATATTTTTATATGGTCATAGCTGCACTCCTGGTAGATAGTACTAATTTGCCATTTTGTACTTCTTATTTGTGAACCTTGTTAACCATTCAATTGATTTGTATGGATCAAATACCCGCTCCGGTCATATGMATGGTCTTTCTCCTATCCTTTTCCCATATGGGCAACATTAGGAAAAACATTTTAATAATAAAAAACAAACAAAAACACTTCATGCAACATGKCATGTAGAAATGTTTGAAACTGTTAAAAGATGCACTATGCAGAAATAGCTCYGCCATTGCCTGGTTGCTAAATTTAGAAAAGTTTGCCTAATTTTWGTTTGAGACAAAACATGCAAGTATAGTGTAGAGAATCACTGTATCATCTTTACCGCTGTGAAATATATTTTCCACAAACAAAAATATTGTATTTTAAGCTGGTGTACAAAATCGAAAGTAAGACGCAAAGACAAAACTTAGGAACGGGAAGCATAGACATAGCGCTCATAGAACACATCTAACGCTTCTTAGACTTGCTTTCAATGGGAACAAGATCCATAACTCATATTTCTATGTGAATTGGTTGGGTCGCCCAAAAAGTTACATATTACATCTTTAATTAATGTTTGCAAAACAAATGTCCATTACAGGCTAGAACACTTTAGAATGCAAGATGATACCAGTTCCAGCTTTGTAGGCTAACGTTCCTTGCTAGCTTACAGCTGAAGCTAAAATCAATTTACTACCCTATCATCTTGTTTCTGATCCAACGAAAACTATTGCTGATTTTAAAGCTGATTGTCACCAAACACTTTATTAATTCACTTAGTCTCACCCGCCTCATGTCTCTTCCAGTCAAGATAATCTTCGCTCGAGCCCAAGTGACCAGGGTTCTGGTCTAGAAGCACAACTTCAAATGCTCCTACAGTTTGGCTTCGTACTGCAGTTTAACTTGTTTGGGATAGGGGGCAGCATTTTGGATAAATAGCGTGCCCAGAGTGAACTGCCTCCTACTCAGTCCCAGATGCCAATATATGCATATTATTATTAGTATTGGATAGAAAACACTCTGAAGTTTCTAAAACTGTTTGAATGATGTCTGAGTATAAACAGAACTCATATGGCAGGCAAAAACCTGAGAAAAAATCCAAACAGGAAGTGGGAAATCTGAGGTTTGTAGTTTTTGAACTCACCCCTATCAAATACACAGTGGGATATGGGTTATTTTTCACTTCCTAAGGCTTCCACTAGATGTCAACAGTCTTTAGACCGTTGTTTCAGGCTTCTCATATGAAGGGGGGCCGGATGGGAGCTGTTTGAGTAAGGGGTYTGCCTACAGCCTCGTTCTCAGTCACGCGCTTTCACTTGAGAGTTAGCTCTCGTTCCATTGCTTCTCTACAGACAATGGAATTCTCCGGTTGGAACATTATTGAACTTTTATGATAAAAACATCCTAAAGATTGATTCTATACTTAGTTTGACAAGTTTCTACGACCTGTAATATAACTTTTTGAACGTTTCGTCCGAATGGACCAGATCGCRATTTTGGATTTGTTTACCAAACGCCCTAACAAAAGAAGCTATTGGACATAAATTATGGACATTATCGAACAAAACAAGCATTTATTGTGGAACTGCGATTCCTGGGAGTGCATTCTGATGACGATCAAAGGTAAGTGAATATTTATTATGCTATTTATGAATAATGTTGACTACCCAACATGGCGGATATTTCTCTGGCTGGTTTGGGCTCTGAGCGCCGTTCTCAGATTATGCTTTTTCCGTAAAGTTMTTTTGAAATCTGACACAGCGGTTGCATTAAGGAGAAGTGTATCTAAAGTTCCATGCATAACACTTGAATTYATCAACATTTATAATGAGTATCTCTGAATTCATGTGGCTCTCTGCAAAATCATACCATGTTTTTGAACTACTGAACATAACACACCAATGTAAAATGAGATATTTGGATATAAATATGCACTTTATCGAACAAAACATACATGTATTGTGTAACATGAAGTCCTATGAGTGTCATCTGATGAAGATAATCAAAGGTTAGTGATTCATTTTATCTCTATTTGTGCTTTTTGTGACTCCTCTCTTGGGCGGGAAAAATGGCTGGGTTTTTCTGTGACTTGGTGGTGACCTAATAATTGTTTATGGAGATTCCACTGTAAAGCATTTTTGAAATCAAACACTGGCTGGATTAACGAGAATGTTATCTTTAAAATGGTGCCTAATACTTGTATGTTTGAGACATTTGATTTATGAGATTTCTGTTGATTTGTATTTGGCGCCCTGCTATTTCATTGGCTGTTGGTGAGGGGTTCCGCTAGCGAAACGGGGTGCCGCTAGCGGAACCCCTGTCCTAGACAGGTTAACTGATGTCCGGCCCAGAACAATGTCTATCTGCAGACTGCTGTTACTACATGCCGCGCCCGCTACGATTGAGGCTGCTGGTGTGGTCTCTGGCCCACACCCCAGCACAGTAGGTGACGATAATGCAGCAACGTTGGATGCCAACTGTCAAAGAACCCCAACTGGTGTCTTCTACCCAGCTTCTAGCTAGGTAGGGGACACCAGTAAACAATGTCCTTCACCCCTGCCTGCCGAGTACTGTGTGCCRGTGTCCTAGCTAGCTAGCAGCCTTAATGACAGTGTGAAACAGCCTTTAGTAAGTGATGCATATTGGTAGACCCTTCTCGCCCAGACAATTTCCATAGACGGCCACAGAGCAGTCAGATTAGAAAACTCCTAATAAGGCMCTTTAGTCATCACCTTCGTACACAAAACATGCAGTTAATTATTCAAATAATTGTTGCAGAGGCAGATTTTTTGCCATCGCTCACACCCGAAGATATTACAAGTATGGGTAGCTGCAGCCTAATATGGTGACCGGAGTATGGGCGAGTGTGTGTGTTAAAAGGAGTGGGTGTATGGAAAGCGAAACAGCTAATTGGGCAGATGTCACTCAAGAAGTTTTGCGTCGCTGATTGTGCTTCACGACGAGAAATACTGGAACAATATTTCTAACATAGAACGTGGGGAATGGTCAGCGGCGATCTACAGAACACTAATGTAATTTTGTGATTTCCTTTATAACATTGTTAATGACATACTGTAACATGGACAATATACCCACTACATGCACAAAGTTCCAATACTATGCGTTGTGCATGTAATTTGACAAATTGTTTTTGTTAACAGAGTGATGTGATTTGATGAACTATAAGAGAAATTGTTTTACATAACTTTGTAAAATTGACAAGTCACGCCCCCAAGTGAGGTCAGAGTGTGTGTCAGCCTGAAGGAACTGCCCCTTTCGAACAAACTGCATAAATGAGGTAATAAATTAACATACCAGACTAGAAAAGCTAAAGTGGTTTGAACTTTTAATCTGAACACGAGGTAGAGACGATAAACTCACTTCCCGGACAATCACTGGTACGGCTGATTCGCTGATCTAAGTAAAGGGTCTTCAAAAGCTAATTTAAGTGGGTCCAGTCTACTACTCTGCTCAACCCATCGTATTAGGCTACTCTCATCACCCGAATGGGAACCATCGACACAGCTGGCTAGCCTATCTTCAAAGCAGCATCTACAAGAGCTAATGGAAGGAAAATAACCTGTAGTTCTGTTCAGGATTTCATGACAAGTCACCAGACAACTACAGAGAAGAACAGTAGAAGACTTGTTGGAACCCTTTTGGACAATCAGAGCCATGCAAGCGTGCCGCCAAAAGGCCCGATTCCCTTTCCATGGAGGCCCTGTCCGCCGAGRGAGATACACGGCGAACCCAGGCATTTCATGTAAATACAGTCATGATTTTACTCAGAGGGCGGAGGTTCGTGTGCAAGGTATAAGATTACTGCAAGTGAGAGTAGTTTCTTAAAGTACCAATGTTAAGTGTCTCTGTCCCTCTCTCCATCTCTTTTGTAACAAGCAGCGATGTTGTGTCATTCCGCTAGGGACCTGTTTTTAACGTATTAAGTGTATATGTTTATTCTGTGTTACCATTTAATTAGCTGGTGAATACATTAAACCAATTTGTGTAGYACTGAATCATACGGCTCTGGTTTTTGCAGATGCATGGAGGTTACGACTGTTCAGAATGGTGATATGATACAAGGTTATGATTAATATGATTAAGTTGACTGTTTATAGATGTGATAGGTAAAGACCTTTTAGGGTTGAATTCGAGAGATGGTAACTCTTTAAAGAACCACTCTCGTGGTGCCCCAGATCCTGATGAGTTAATTGTTACATGATTAATTTAAACATCGGTAACAATTAAACATTGTTATTCATCTGATTAACTGTCTTCAGATTAATGTTAGTCAAGTCACGACACAGCATACACAAGAAATAACTAATATTGATAACCATCTAGATGTCACTTTGATACAAAGCCTACACACAGTCTACTACTCAATGGGGAGGGCATGAACAGCAACACCGGGACATAGTGCCCTCCGCTCCCGCTTGACAAGCACTACTGTGTCAGGCAACGGCGTGGGAAGTACTTACCTAGTAGCCAATATCAGAGTGACAGTCACAGTAAGCACACGCATACAATGTATGAAGTAACAGTATACCATCAAACAATCGTCAATTTTATAACTGAAAAAGGTACATTTGTGTAAAACAGTGAAATATGACTAAGTCCAAACTCTCACAGTACGGTAGCTACATGTACGGTAGTTGCGTGGTAAGAAACAGTAAAAAAAGAAAAGAAAAGTGCTCAATCAAAAATGTAACCTATAGCAGAGCACTTGACACACCCACTCCTTTACACACGCCCACTACTTTTCTTTCGACCCACCTCCGGTCACCATATTAGGATGCAGCTACCCCCCTTCTCAGATATTAACATTTTATATTCATCCAATGTCTGCCGCGATGTGATAACGATATATATGGTCCATGAATCAGCGTATGCGAACGCGAGTAGATTACCTGAAACGAAGGTTTGTCATCTTGGACGCAGTCTCCAGTTCTTATTATACCTTAGTGCTTGAGCCTCCAACGGACTGTGGGTGAATGACATCATGGGTTTTAAAGAGACGGCGCACACTTTTATAAAAGAAGAGTGCTCCTTCTATGCAAATGTTGTTGACCAGTACAATAACRTAAGTCCCAAAAGGAAGGGAAACAGATTGGTTTTCATCTGTAGCCCCATGAAATCAGCCAAAACAAGCTCAATAACGCATGCACAAACTCCCATTGAATATGCATTCACCTGTATTGTGAATAGGCCTAGGCAACATCTTGATTTACCCAGTTTATCAATAGACTAGAGATTTACCATTCAAATAAAGGATTACCATTGTTTTTATGTAGTTTGATAAAAAGCAAAGTCAAATTGATTGTATATTTGATTCTTTAATGCATACATTTAAAAATCTCAAAAAGGTAATGATATTGAATTCAAAAGATCTGTCTGGATCAAGTGCCATTCTGTGACTTTGGCCAATACAATTKTTTTTTTWTTTTTTAAACGTAGTATCGTGATGATATCAAGTMCTTTAGTACTAAACTTTGTATCGAAGTAAAAATTCTGGTATTGTGACAACACTACCAGACACACACCGATCCAACAAAACCTGCTTCAAATAGCAGGTATGATAACAAAGTCTCTTACCTGCTGCTACTAAATACAAAACACCACATCTAACTGGGCCAGGGAAGAGCGACAGAGAGAGAAATAATGTCTTTCTCCTCCTCCCGCTGCTCCCCTTCTGCGCAGCTATTTTTAATGACCTACATGGACCCGAGTTCCATCAAAAACGCTCCAATTCAGTTGGCTTTCATTAGAGTGACTGTCCTCTGGAGACGCAGAGTTAGTTCACTGCATCAAAAATGGGTGATGTTGACACACCTCTGTGCCATTCTATAAAGTGCTGCAGGAACCATAACCTCGCCTGTCGCTCAACTGTCTACTTTCGGCGTGAGATCCAAAGCGCACGCAAAAAGGGATTGTCGACAGGTTCAAGGATGCATGGAGAACATCTATGATGGGCTGCGCATAAACTTGAGATGGGACCTGGAAGAAAAAAAACATGGTCAAGTAGGTGGGCAAAGTGATGTACGGAGGGTAGGGCGGTATCCAGATTTTCACACCATTCCTATAACCGGCAGTGCACACAAGGGGCGCTTTCTTTCCAAACGTAAAAAACACTAAAACATTTAGAGAGCAGGGATCCTGATCCAGGAGGGGATTGCTCTCTACTGTAAACAAGAAACTTGATCTTGCATGCTAGCCACTTTAATTTTTGGTACGGTATTGAAAATATTAACATCGGTATTTCCAAATACCCCGTATATGGTATATACAGTATACCACCCAAGCCCAGTATGTACTGCATACCAGGGTACTTTAAAATACAGACAGAATAATTTTCAATAACGTAACAACCCCAAAAAGTTTACCATTGAAGTTTTTTTATATGTGAATATTTGTAGCTACTTAAGTAAATACCTGCAGTACAACTTGTGCAATACGTTAGGAGAAAAAGCAGATTACGTTCTTCATTTCCCCATCAAATTGGTTTTCATTATGAAGCTTAACAGTAGTCCCAGTCACACCGTTTCTTTACATGCACACAACGATGCGAGACAGCAAATCTATTTACAGTATGGAATTCAAAAGTAAATATTTGCCAGCTAGATATCTTAGAACTATTAACTTAACTGTCTGAAATGTGCTAGATGCTCTGCAGTTGTGCATTTTGTTCGCTAACTTAGTAACTAGTTATTTAGCTAGATAGCGTCAAGCTTTTCTTGGTAACAGCAGAGAATCCCCTCCTGGATGAAGAGCTTTGCCGTCTAATATTTGTTTTGTGCATGAGGCAAAACGAGTAGCATTTCATCCTCAACTTCGATCAACAATTCATAACCTGGTGGTTGGTGATCCCACACCAAAATCGATACTAGAGTGCCAAGGAAGATCAGCAAAACCAGAAGGCACCATGGCTTTCAAATGAGGCCCTGCTAGCTTCAGTGCCTTGCCTCTGGTTCTAGGGGCAGGGGTGTTGGCCTGGATCCTGTCATTCTGATCACGTCGCTGACCGTTCTCAGAGAAAGCGCAAAGCCCATATCGCAGGTCTCAGTGCCACCCCAGTTGAATGCCATTCTGGCCTGTGCCACCAGGGAGGCTCACTCCCAAGTCCCTCCACCCTGACTGCCAGTCAACCAACATGTCCGGGCATTATAAAAGGCAGAGGGCGCCGACAGACTGGACAAAGGGAGGACACAGAACGACACCGATATTTGATTAAGTGGAGGTTAAAATAACTTGGGAAAATTAGGTCCAACCAGAAAATGGATTCAAGCAGCAGAGTATCTTGATTGGCACAGTCAAGAGTATAATTATAACCTGCTTTAGGGACTATTTCTAAGACCCACATTGATTACCAAGTATAGACGTACTGGTAATGCTACAAACTTGCACAATGCTCTGTTGCTTTCCAACAGGGTGTGGGCGCTGAGCCAGGCACTAACAATGACCTAGCAATAGCATCCCAGCAGAGCCAAGTCCCAGCCTATTCTATGCCCACAGACATAGTGACTCAAGGTTCTATGCCAGACACTAACCAAGAGACAGCGTCACACACAGACAAGGAGCAATATTGGCTAAACAACCTTTTTAAATGACCAAAATATGGCTGAGTAGAGACGTGGCCAGATAAGAGTCAGACTGCCTGAAAAAAAACWGAACCAGGGTACACAACAAGGGACATCCAAAACAAAGTGTCAGTCACTGAGCACAGAGGTTTAAAAAAAWATATATATATTCTCTCACATGGTTTCGTCACGGTCAAATAATTCATTCTGTGGATGAAACAAATAGCTTTGTAGGAAGTTTGAAGTTTACGAAATAAAACTCATGATATACCATTCGTCTAGTTCTGTGGAACTTACAACCCACCTGAAACATGCGTTGTTGAACATGAACAGCATGCCGATCGGCCTATTAGTTAGGCATGGCTGGTATGATGGTTTGGCCTGGTCTAGGGTAGGATAGAATGTGCAAAAGTTCTCTACAGGTCCCTGGATCAGAGGAAACGGAAAATAAACTTACAGCTGCCCCCCTGTTCTTTAATGACAGAACATGTCACCCGAGGCCTTACCACAAACACACACACACACACACACACACACACACACACACACACACACACACACACACGACCAGCTGCCGCTTTCCCAGCTCTTCAGAAAAACTGGTGAGCAGCTGTGTGCACGCGCGAGTGCACCAGGGTAAAATAAACAGTATGCTTCAAGCTTCCTTCAAGGGGGCAGTGTAATTCAAATCTGTGAAATAGTCCAGTGCCATTTACAAAACTAGACAGCAGTGAAAATAATAAAAGCAGTTTTTGATGAGGTTCAGTGGAACACTGAAATGTACTCTGGCATCCAAGCATGGTCACAAGACTGCTTACAAAAATATCTCACCTGTTGTCCCAATTTGATAGCACAGTCACCTGCAGACAATGGAGCTTACTTTAGAAAATTCTCCAATGCGTGGTATGATACAGTCGGTAACATGAAGCTGGCATGTTAGTATTTGGCAGAAAAGCAGTTGTGGATACTGTGGAAGGGGCTGCAACCAAGGCGAGCATCACCAAGCTAAAAATTGTTCTGGGAAGGTCGTCCAGATGTTTCTCATTGGTTCACACAGTATGGGCCACCCTGTTGTCCCTGAGGAGAAACAAAATAACTCAGTCTGGCTTTTCATTTCAGGGTAGGGAGGAAAGACCGAGTGGCATTAGATTTAAGGCAGTATCGGTTTACATTGCAACACTAGGGATGTAACGATTCACAGATAAACATTGCAATTGGGACCAATGCATAAAAATACGACTGCATTGGTCCACGGACCCCAAACCGATCCAAATGTAGCTTACATCGGTCCGAAAATCTATTCAAACATTAAGAATTGCCGATTCACATTTTTTTGCTCAAATTACTTTAACTACATTCCAAAAATCTAAGTTTAACAACCATAGGGAATATCAGTAGCCTAGTCAAACTGCGCACTCTTCCCAGCTTTGTGCACTGACCAACGTGGAGAAGGCGGCCTGTTCCTGATCTTGCACATTTGCAAGGCACCTTTAGCATTCAAATGCTAAAATGGCTTGCGCGATATTAGGCTTTATTAGTCGAGTGACTGAACAAAAATAAACACAACATGTAAAAAAGATCCCAGGAATGTTCCATATGCACAAAAAGTTCAAATGTTTTGTTTGAATTTGTTTACGGTTGGTGAGCATTTCTACTTTGCCAAGATAATCCATACACCTGACAGGAGTGGCATATCAAGAAGCTGATTAAACAGCATGATCATTACACAGGTGCACCTTGTGCTGGGACAATAAAGGGCCACTAAAATGTGCAGTTTTGTCACAAAACAATGCCACAGATGTCTCAAGTTGAGGGAGCGTTCAATTGGCATGCTGACTGCAGCAATGTCCACCAGAGCTGTTGCCAGAGAACTGAATGTTCATTTATCTACCATAAGCCACCACCAACGTCGTTTTAGAGAACTGCGCAGTACATCCAACCGGCCTCACAACCGCAGACCATGTGCAACCATTTCAATTGACTGATTTCTTTCTGAGCTGTAACTCGTTGAAATTGTTGCATTTATATTTTTGTTCAGTATAATTTTCTAGGTTAATGTTATCTATGCGCTGTTGAAAATTGTGTTTTACCAGAATAAAAGTAAGAGATACAACTTATCTGGCTATACCTGTTGAAAGGGGCTTACAATAGATTTTATTTTGATTGTTCAGGTTCACCGTCAGCAATAGGCTTGGTAGTTTTGCTTTAAACAATGTGTATATGGACATTTTTAGATATGAAATGATCAACTTTTGCCTGTATAACGAGGAATAACTTTAGACAGTCTCACTCATGGCCAAAGCGGGAGGAGAAAATGTTTTCACAAAAAACTTCCAAACGGTCAAAACCATTAAATTTTGAGATGGGGTAAAATCCAAAATTGTGCTATATGTTCATTGACTTTCTCATAGCAAATTTCTAAACTGTAGATATTGATACATTACTAACACAAAACACTTAATCTGTAAAAAAAAAAGTTGATTAGTGGGTGATTGTGATTTCAGAACCTAAGTGACGGTACTGCTAAATAGCCAACGAAATGGATACACGTATTACCTGCATTCACCCTTTTTTGCGCCAACTCTTGCACTGACTATGCACACACGCTGGACTCTACCCACACACGCGCTGCTGCTACTGTCTATCATCTATCCTGTTGCCTAGCAGCTTTACCCCTACTTACAGTTGAAGTCAGAAGTTTACATACACCTTAGCCAAATACATTTAAACTCAGTTTCACAATTCCTGACATTTAATCCCAGTAAAAATTCCCTTTCTTAGGTCAGTTAGGATCACCACTTTATTTTAAGAATGTGAAATGTCAGAATAATAGTAGAGATAATGATTTATTTCAGCTTTTATTTCTTTCATCACATTCCCAGTGTCAGAAGTTTACATACACTAAATTAGTATTTGGTAGCATTGCCTTTAAATTGTTTAACTTGGGTCAAACATTTTGGGTAGCCTTCCACAAGCTTCCACAACAAGTTGGGTGAATTTTGGCCCATTCCTCCTTACAGAGCTGGTGTAACTGAGTCAGGTTTGTAGGCCTCCTTGCTCGCACACGCTGGGCATCTCCGGCGCGGCCCACGCTTGGATTGCGTCCTACCTGACAGGTCGCTCCTACCAGGTGGCGTGGCGAGAATCTGTCTCCGCACCACGTGCTCTCACCACTGTGGTCCCCAGGGCTCTGTTCTAGGCCCTCTCCTATTCTCGCTATACACCAAGTCACTTGGCTCTGTCATATCCTCACATGGTCTCTCCTATCATTGCTATGCAGACGACACACAATTAATCTTCTCCTTTCCCCCCTCTGATAACCAGGTGGTGAATCGCATCTCTGCATGTCTGGCGACATATCAGTGTGGATGACGGATCACACCTCAAGCTGAACCTCGGCAAGACGGAGCCGCTCTTCCTCCCGGGGAAGGACTGCCCGTTCCATGATCTCGCCATCACGGTTGACAACTCCATTGTGTCCTCCTCCCAGAGTGCTAAGAACCTTGGCGTGATCCTGGCACAACACCCTGTCGTTCTCAACTAACATCAAGGCGGTGACCCGTTCCTGTAGGTTCATGCTCTACAACATTCGCAGAGTACGACCCTGCCTCACGCAGGAAGCGGCGCAGGTCCTAATCCAGGCACTTGTCATCTCCCGTCTGGATTCTGCAACTCGCTGTTGGCTGGGCTCCCTGCCTGTGCCATTAAACCCTACAACTCATCCAGAACGCCGCAGCCCGTCTGGTGTTCAACTTTCCCAAGTTCTCTCACGTCACCCCGCTCCTCCGCTCTCTCCACTGGCTTCCAGTTGAAGCTCGCATCCGCTACAGCCATGGTGCTGCTACGGAGCTGTGAGGAACGCACCTCGTACTTCAGGCTCTGATCAGGCCCTACACCCAAACAAGGGCACTGCGTTCATCCACCTCTGGCCTGCTCGCCTCCCTACCTCTGAGGAAGTACAGTTCCGCTCAGCCAGTCAAAACTGTTCGCTGCTCTGGCACCCCAATGGTGGAACAAACTCCCTCACGACGCCAGGTCAGCGGGTCAATCACCACCTTCCGGAGACACCTGAAACCCACCTCTTTAAGGAATACCTAGGTAGGATAAAGTAATCCTTCTAACCCCCCCCCCCCCTTAAAAGAGTTAGATGCACTATTGTAAAGTGGTTGTTCCACTGGATATCATAAGGTGAATGCACCAATTTGTAAGTCGCTCTGGATAAGAGCGTCTGCTAAATGACTTAAATGTAAAATGTAAATGTACACGCTTTTTCAGTTCTGCCTACAAATTTTCTATAGGATTTAGGTCAGGCGTTTGTGTTGGCACTCCAATACCTTGACTTTGTTGTCCTTAACGCCATTTTGCCACAACTTTGGATGTATGCTTGGGGTCATTGTCCATTTGGAAGACCCATTTGCGACCAAGCTTTAACTTCCTGACTGATGTCTTGAGATGTTGCTTGAATATTTCCACATACTTTTCCTTCCTAATGATGCTATCTATTTTGTGAAGTGCACCAGTCCCTCCTGCAGCAAAGCACCCCCACAACACGATGCTGCCAACCCTGTGCTTCACGGTTGGGATGGTTCTTCAGCATGCAAGCATCCCCCTTTATCCTCCTAACATAACAATGGTCATTATGGCCAAACAGTTCGAGGACATTTCTCCAAAAAGTACGATCTTTGTCCCCATGTGCAGTTGCAAACCGTAGTCTGGCTTGGTTATGGCGGTTTTTGAGCAGTGTCTTCTTCCTTGCTGAGCGATATAGGACTCATTTTAATGTGGCTATAGATACCTTTGTGCCCGTTTCATTCAGCATCTTCACAAGGTCCTTTACCGCTGTTCTGGGATTGATTTGCACTTTTCGCACCAAAGTACGTTCATCTCTAGGAGACAGAACACGTCTCCTTCCTGAGCGGTACGACGGCTGTGTGGTTCCATGGTGTTTATACTTGCGCACTATTGTTTGTACAGATGAATGTGGTAAGTTCAGTGTTTGGAAATTGCTCCCAAGGATGAACCAGACTTGTGGAGGTCTACAATTCTTTTTCTGAGGTCTTGGCTGATTTCTTTTGATTTTCCCATGATGTCAAGCAAAGAGGCACTGAGTTTGCAATTGACTCAAATGTCAATTAGCCTATCAGAAGCTTCTAAAGCCATGACATAATTTTCTGGAATTTTCCAAGCTGTTTAAAAGGCAGTCAACTTAGTGTATGTACACTTCTGAGCAACTGGAATTGTGATACAGTGAATTACAAGTGAAATAATCTGTCTGTAAACAATTGTTGGAAAAATTACTTGTGGCATGCACAAAGTAGATGTCCTAACGGACCTGCCAAAACTAGTTTGTTAACAAGAAATAGGTGGAGTGGTTGAAAAACAAGTTAATRACTCCAACCTAAGTGTATGTAAACTTCTGACTTCAACTGTATATGTACAGTACATGGCTACCTCAATTACCTCGTACCCTTGCACATCGATTTGGTACTGGTACTTTATATTTACTCTGAATTGTTGGAACAGGAAATGTAAGTAAACATTTAAACTGTTCGTCTATCCATCTACACCTGTTGTTTACAAAGCATTTGACAAAYCAAATTTGATCTGCATGTTGGGGTAAGTCGCCAAAGTATTAGTATCAATCCACACAGGAAGTTACTCAAACGTGGTACTAAAAGATATGGTGTAAAAACAAGAGATTGGTAAGAGGAAGCAATTTGAGAGTGGATTTTTGGGGGGCATTTTTGTTCTCCCCACTGTAATCACTGCACATTGGTGTAGTGTGCACACAGGTATTCAGTGTTGTGTTCAAAATACCAGTCTCAACATCAACAACGAAGAGGCGACTCCGGGATGCTGGCCTTCTAGGAAGTTTTGCAAAGAAAAAGCCATATCTCAGACTGGCCCAAAAAAAAGAAACGATTAAGATGGGCAAAAGAACAGACACTGGACAGAGGAACTCTGCCTAGAAGGCCATTATCCCAGAGTTGCCTTTTCACTGTTGACGTTGAGACTGGTGTTTTGTGCGTACTATGTAATGAAGCTGCAAGTTGAGGACTTGAAGCATCGGTTTCTCAAACTAGACACTAATGTACTTGTTCTCTTGCTCAGTTGTGCACCGGGGCTTCCCATTCCTCCTTCTAATCTAGTTAGAGMCAGTTTGCGCTGTTCTGTGAAGGGAGTAGTGCACAGCGTTGTGCGAGATCTTCAGTTTCTTGGCAATTTCTCACATGGAATAGCCTTCATTTCTCAGAAGAATAGACTGACAAAGTTTCAGAAGAAAGGTCTTTGTTTCTGTCCATTTTGAGCCTGTAATCGAACCCACAAATTCTGATGCTCCAGATACTCAACTAGTCTAAATAAGGCCAGTTTTATTGCTTCTTTAAATCAGAACAAGTGTTTTCAGCTGTTCTAACAATTGTAAAAGGGTTTTCTAATGATCAATTAGCCTTTTAAAATGATAAACTTGGATAAGCTAACACAATGTGCATTTGAAACACAGGAGTGATGGTAGCTGATAATGGGCCTCTGTACACCTACATAGATATTCCATAGAGAATCACCCGTTTCCAGCTACAATAGTCATTTACAACATTAGCATTGTCTACACTGTATTTCTGATCAATTTGATGTTATTTTAGTCGACCMAAAAAAAAGTGATTTTCTTTCAAAAACAAGGACATTTCTAAGTGACCCCAAACTTTTGAACAGTAGTGTATATTTGACATTTGTATCTGAAAGCATAATTGAAGTTGGAACATTGACATTTTGATCTTACCCAGGCCTCCTTTAAGACTCCATAATGTTTCATCTGTATGTGCTACAACACATTTTTTGGGGGGCGTCTATGAAGCTTTACTGCATTCTCTATAATACAAGTAGTATTTTGATTTCAATAAACATGCTATTATATGAACTTAAAATAAACATGAATATTGAAAATATAAATGTTTTTCTTCATTTGGCAAGCCTTTCTATATATTGATGATCCCATTTCCAGAGTGGGATCTTTGCTATTTTTTTTTTTTTCTTCCCCGAAACATACAATATACTTGCAGTGAAGCCACTCAACAACTACATCATACCAGTCATCCAACAGATTCCCATTCTGAGCGACACACATAAGCATCCAGGGTCAATGCCCTGCTCAAGGGCACGCTGACCGATCTACCACCAGGCCAAAAAACGTGAACACGAACCCTCCAAGATCCCCCCCACAGTTCCCCAATAGCTGTCCCTCAACCATTCGAGACCCCTCCCACAAGAAGGAAAAAAAAAATACAATGAATTCCATTCCCCACACCCAAGAACCCCCCCAGTGCACAAACAAAGAAGAGAAAAAAGGAAAAGACAGAATAAAACAATGCAAAAAAAATTATAATAAATACATTTAAAACAAAGGACATCAAGGACAACTAAAATCATAACAGCAATGCCAACTGTATATGTTTGTGTGCATGTCTGGCACTATTACATGGATGTGTGTGTTCTCGTATGTGTATATTTGAATGAGAGTGTGTGTATATGCATGTGTACAAACACCTGCACGGCATCAGCCTCAGGCAAACCGGCATTAGTTGTAAAAACACTGCCCCTCAGTGTCATTCAAATGTACTTTTTAATTATGTTTTATTTTGACTTTTATCTTTGACCATCATTCTATCACCCACACAGCAACACACTTGTCTCCAATTCCACCTACCAACACTCAGCCCATCCCATCTAGCTCTGCTGGCCACCCACTTCAGGTTTCTACGCAACACATATCTTTCAACTATGCTGTGATGTTTAACGTACAATTTCAATCTAATAGAATCCACAGATTGCGAGTTGAAGATAAATACTTTTACTGCATTTTCAGCCATTCCTGAACCTGAGACCAGAAACAGGCTACCCGAGGGCAATACCAAAATAAATGGTCTATTGATTCTGTATCCTCACAACAAAATCAGCAGAGCTTCGATGATTTTATGCAGCAAATATTTAACATTTTGTTGGTGGCAAGAATGCTATATAATAATTTTAGCTGAAAAGCATAATGTCTTGAATCTTGCATTGTTTTATATATCAACTCGTACCATGGAATCGGTATATCAAAAATCTCTTCCCAACTATGGCACAGTTGTCAACATCCTGGTCCTCAAATTAAACTAGAATACGGTCTTATTTATGCCATTTTTATTCCTCCGCCAGTTTTGATCTTTTATATTGGGCAGACAGACCAGTTCCCTACCTCCTCCCGCTGCCACCTGCCTGAGTATTTCTGTAATCAATTGGTTGTATTCTTGGATTGAGCAGACCTTTCCGTACAATTCTGAACTCCATAAAGGACATAACTCTACCATTCCAATTTACAATATCATTTAAGAACAAAATACCCTTTTCAAACATATTTCCCATAAATACAAGTATTTTATCAACAAGCACATTTGAGTTCAGCCATAATATTTGTTCCATCTTTTCAGGGGGATGGAATTGAAATTGTAGCCAGCTCTGCAATGCTCGTTTGAAAAAGACAGATACTTTGAAAAAAGTATCATTTTCAATGAATCGAAAATGAGACATGGCAATCTGCCAACCTGCGTAATGATCTGTCATGTGTACCCAAATTGCTTGCCACTTTTCCATGTGAAGAAGAAACCACAGACTCCATGAAATTACCTCATCCTCCTRAATATTTGCTAAGCTAATTTTGTGTAAGATTTCTTTGAAACAAGGGTGGCTCAATTTACTCCTTTGGCTCAACTTACCCACCCTCCCCTACTGTTAATTCTTGACATGCCATTTCTTCCTTCTTACCAACCAATCAACAGTGCTCCCTGGGTTTCGAAGCGAATAAACAGGAAGGCATGTGTGATAACTATCTCTACGGGCCCTGTGTGTGATGTCATCAAGAGGAAGCAAAAGCACAGTGCCTCAACATCCTTTTATGGAAACTTCCCTTTGAGGGTCAGAGCAGGCTAACTGAACCCACTCGTCCATGTCTAAACATATGAAGAAATATTTAGAGAATTAATGTTTACATCTCCATGTTTGTGTAAACCTCAGTTTGCTTCTTTATTTTGGCATACTTTTTAGCTGAGCTAATGGATTTGGAAATGCTGAAGTTGAAACAGGAGTGAAATGACAGCTCATTGTTCCGCAAAAAAAGGGTATACTTAAAAAAAAAGAAATAAAGTAGTTAATAAACATGACCTACTGGTAACTGGTGCATGCATGCATTTGTGTCTATGACACAATGTAGCCTAGATGTCTGTGTATATGCAGTTTTAAAATTAATCTCTGCATTTATCTGTGCGTTTATGTTTGTGCGTGATTGCGTACACACGTGTGCCAATTATCTGGCCTGTCCCATTGATGACAGTGACATTTTTTAAAGATGTGGGTTGTGCCCCTCCTAACTTCAGGGTACCAGACTAATCTAAACACTTGATTCTCCACTCCCCTTGGTCTGTCACCGAACGTTGACAAGGCAACTTAATCTGCCACTTACTTTGTCTCCCGACCGCAGTGAGACAAAACACACCGACGTCAACAGAATCCTMGACAGCCATCAGCGCTGATAGAGGATTTCATCCACAGATGTTGAGCAGACTAGAGTTTTGTAAATGAACCTCTGACTCAGAGTCGATATGCAGTTGATACTTCAAAACTTTATCCCTTACCGTGTACCTATGTTTGTCCTCCGTTGTTGAGTGCCTTTGTTTGCTGATATCCATACGTTTTAATAAAACATTAATCAAATGCAACCACCGACTGTTTCCATGTTGAGATTCAAATTGGCACATGCACATTTGMGATGAGTTGCCATCTTAGAGCAACAGCAATAAGGAAACAGTATGGATTTCAGCAAACAAAGAAAAGGCATGCAACAGAGGACAAGCATAGGTACACGGCAGTGACGGTCGGCGCCGTTTAAAATGAGGGTGGACGATGACCGCCTTGCACACTCTTGCCTGCATCTAGCTTATCTAGGGCGTAATCATTAGTGCAACAGTTGCAAACGAGAGTTTCTATTGGACAAATTCAGATATGTTTATCACCCTTCCTTTTGCGAAACATTTTTTGAACAGAATCGGAATGAATACACCCCTGATGACCGCACAGTTCACTTTCATAGCAACCGCATACAAAGAGCATGATTTGCTGGTTGTATAATTCCTTCTCGCATGCATCTACGTGCCCTCCTCTCACCTTTTCCCTTCGCTTGTGGACTTCCACAATACAACAGCTGTCTGTGACCAGGTGAAAAAAAACTTAAAGCCAAACCTTCACACCATAACCGCTAACCTCTACACACAGCCTACTTCATTGTCACCATATTAGCTAATGTTATTTTCAACAGCTAGCTACTAGAACTTATGCATCGATAAACCCGCTACAACCCTGCAGTACAGTAAGCAGGTACACCGGCGGGCCCCGGTGGCAATAAATTAATAAAACCAAAAGCTTACCTTGACTTGGAAAAGTCCCAGTGTTGATAGCCATAGCCAGCTAGCTATCATAGCATCCCTCTCTGTTTGAGCAAGCTAAACTAGCTAGCTGCATTCACTAGCTAGGCAATTGAAAAGAAATACAGCTAGCTCTCTTGCTCATACTTCTTCATTTTGGAAGACGTTTGTTTAACCATTGTCTCTCTCGGAGTCAACTACTCACCACATTTTATGCACTGCTGCGCTAGCTAGCTGAAGCTTATGCTTTCAGTACTAGATTCATTTTTAGATCCTTTGACTGGGTTGGCAGTTCATACTGCTAGAGCTCTGATAGGTTGGGAAAATTGCTCCAGAAGTTGTCATAATTACTGCGTAAGTCCAACAATGAGCCTCCTAGGTTTTGTCCTGAAGTCAATGTGCCCTGAGGATGACGGAAACTAGCTGTCCTCTGGCTACACCATGGTGCTACCCCAGAGAGTGCTGTTGAGGCTACTGTAGACAATGTGTATTAATCAATTATTTGGAGACATGTGAATATATTTAGTAGAGTTTTATCTGAAAAGGACACCTTTATTAATGTTTCACAATTTATTTTTCTGAAATTCACTGAGGATGGTCCTCCCCTTCCTCCTCTGAGGAGCCTCCACTGGTACATGGTATGGTTTTAAGAATTGAAATTGTTAAAGTATCGACTGCATAGGGACTCAGAGTTGGAGGTTAATGGAAAAAATATATATATGTTTTTAACTCTAGTCTGCGCTCAACTCTGTGGATTAAATCATTGTGTAGTTGAGGTACTTGGCAAGACAGGAGGATGCTCTACCCTGAGGATGTCCGTCCACCGCTGTCGTGAATGCTAGCCTAATCCAGCAAAGAGCAATCCGAGACATGCCGCTTTCGAAAGTGTCAGGCAGGTGCAGCAGGACGAACGGGAACTTACTTGAACCCTTCTCTGGGTTTGAATGGTGTCATCTTCCCTCACCATCACTGAGAAAGACATCCCAGTAGAGTGTGGGGACTGCTGCAGTCAATCAACCTCCACTACTGTGAAGCGTTCACCTTCCACAGACATAATCCAGTCATATCCTCAAACAGTAAGAGGACAAGTATTCAAAATACATGCTTCCGTGTTCACACTTTTCACTATTTAACTCCAACTTCAGAATGTAGGACACATATACAGACAGCTTAAAAACAAGGTCACAATGTGACTAATTKTAACTTTTGCTATAATCCCTCAATTAGGACATTCAATTCAGCGTCGTAACACTGGAAACTAATCAAATTAGGCTAGCATTTGATGTGTAACCAAGGTTGCTATGTAGGTTTTACAGGCTGACAATGCATCAAGAAATTTGTTTACTGCAGACATTAACACGGAATAGCCTACATTAAACATGAGGTGATCCCAGCACACTGTGGTGGACTCTTACCAGTACATTCATGCAAACTTCCCACAGGCTGAGTTCCAGGCCTGCCATCCTTATCACAGCACTTGACATCCCAACACCACACTAGGGGAATCAACATAGCTGGGAGGGCAAATGGAACTGAGGTGAAAGAAGACAGTGGAGCTACTGTGCAATTCACTCATCTTCTATCAACTTCCCTCTAGCTTCTCTTGACAAGGTGATCGATAAATGTTTTAGGATCATCTGACAAACAAAACACTGTGCTTAACTAATGTAACACCTCTGTACCCTCTCTGCACGTGCTAAGTCACCGTTTTGTTTATTGAATGTATGAGGTAAGTCCCTTTACATCCATATTCATCTTCTAAGTCCAAGGAGTCAACGCCTCCTTAATCATCAACACTGTGTACTATTCAAAGACTCAACTGTGAGGACACTTTGCCTGTATTTGTATTTTATTTTTAATACCGCTTTCATTTCCATATCCCACCCTTTGGTCTGAAGAATGCTCCTGAGTTTCTTGTATTGAACACATAGCGGGCTCGCTGTTTGTCATCCATTAAATTTTACCAACTTCATTAGGGTTGGGAATTGCCAGGGACGTCACGATTTGGTATCATGATACTTAGGTGCCGATACGATCTGCATTGTGACTCTCATGATTCTATATGTAGTGACTTGATACTGTGATTTTCTTGCGATTTGATGTTCCAAACATGTTGCTCACCATATGTCTGCTGCTGAGGGGCAATAGCGAGGTATGATCAGTCATGGAAATAAAAGTGCTGAAAACATTGTCTCGCTTATTAAAAATAAGGAAGGAGAACAAGTTATGAAGGAGAAAAAAAAAGAAGAGCTTTGGTGCAGGTACAGCCAACTACTGCAAAAATAATATTGCGATATTGTCAAAACGATATGTCGTCAAAATATGTATCCTGAAATGTAACTGTATACCAGTTTCCCCCAACCCCTACTGTTTGTGTGGATACGTTTTCCATGGTTAATATTAGTAACTCTGTCGTAGCCATAAGATCTTATCATTAATGGCATACAAATAGAAGTTTAATTCAGATCAACTGCCTCTTGGTGTTAGTTTATAAGAATAACGTGAAAAGTTGGAGTGATGCAGCCTGGCAGCGTTAGTGCCAGGGTTAATCTTTCAAATGCACCATTGAATTAAACACATTTCAACATTTTCTATGAACTTTTACCTTGGCAAGATTCATTATGGTGACGTGCCAGAAATCCTTGTTTGAATTATTATATTGAAGTGTTTGACATTGGCAAAAAGTACAGAATTACAAGTGTGCAAAGCTCCTGAGCCAGAACATTCCTTCCTACTGTGTGGTCTCCTCTCCCTTGTCCATACTAAGTCAAGGATACACATATTATAACCATACATTTAAACTTCTTCCTAAGCAAATACTGCTCTGCACAACAACCCGTATAGAAACAAGATACAGTTGAACCACCAACAGCTCAAGCTCCTGATGTCTCGAAGACTACACTTAAAAAGGCTCCATTACCAAAGAGTCATTTGCCATGCCTTTTCCATGAAGTGGCCATTTCCAGTGGACCAGTAAGCTATTGGCATGCGCCATTAGACCCCCTCCCCCCGCGACAGACCCAATCTGAAGGCAGGGTGCAGTAACAGCTGATCTTTAGGGCCTTTCTATTTTTAAAGCCTGTGTTGCAGAATCGGTCTGCTCATCAGGACTGACATACCATCCTGTCAGAGGGCTGCCATTGTGGGACTCGACCCAGCCTGCACTTAAAGGCACAGTATATCTCTGTGTATAGCAGTTACAGTCCTGAAGCTACCGTTCTATGACAACAGGAAACTGTCCACTGACAAAGTGTTTTTAAAACACTCGGGAAATGTGCAAAGGCAGCTGTGGGGAACTGCCCCTTAAAATTGTACGTTTCAAACCCTAAAAACTACCAGCAGACATCACCAACTACAGCATGTTCTCCCCACTGCACATGGTCTACAGCAAGCAACAATGACTAAACTTCAAGAAAGTGTAACCCCCAGACAAATACCCCCAGACTGTAAAGTAAATAGCAATCTGCTAACTTCATACCAGAAAATTATAACATTCAGATCGCCAACTGCTACCGACTTGGCAAAGGTAATCATGAAGCAACAGTCACTAGTGAGTCAGGTGTCTGAGGGGAGATGCCCATTTGTTGCAACATCCAGTATGAGTCTTAACAGACCGCACTTCCTTCCATTCAACAGTGCTGTTACTACCCTGGGAGCATAGTGGTAAAGTACACCCTCTAGACATGTACTACTGAAACTGCCTGAGCTGTATCACATGTAAGACAGTGACTCAAGATGCTTGTCTTTTACAGCATGATAGGACTGTTTAACTAGAACAATAAAAAAAAGTGTGTGTTGGCACACCCAGGAAGTCACCATGTGGAACTGTATTTCAAGGCCTACATTCAGCCTGCGTGCGTCACACTTCAAACAAAGGTCTCGAAGACCCAGAGTTTATAGTTGAAACGTGAAAGCAGTGCCCTTTCACCCCACAAATTAGTGGCCTGAGGCGTCACACTTCATGCAATCATGTAGCCAATGCAACATGTTATTTCAGTGTAAGACATAGAATTTTGGCACTGTAAACTTTTGTATACTTTTTAGCCAGTAGTTCTTAAAGTAGTGTTCACGAGCCAAAAGTGGTCCCCAAAAATGGCCTACTATGTCACATGTGCACTACGTCATTGCTCTCGCTCTGCTGTGTGTGTACATGTGCATGGGCTTTCCACTAAGTTGTTGGGCCTGCCCTGCAACCTCATTGGATAACGCTGGGCAGTCCTGGGCCAACCTTCTTTCACTATGCAACCCAGGCCCCCAGTGCCCAGTCTAGAGTGTGAAGTCAAGCTCTGCTGGTCGCTAGCAAAAAGGCAGTAACTGCTCATAGTGTGGAAGTGAGAAAAATTGCTTTAGTTTTACCTTGGTTTCACAGTAACTACTAACATGACCCCCATTTTCTCCAAAACACAATAGAGGAAGGATACTTGTTCACATGATTAAGCATATATTTAAATGTAGCAAAAATGACATTGCTCATTTTGTCTAAAAATGAGTTACTGCCTTTTTGCTTGGTAGGGCAGTACTGTGTAGCAACCTAACGGTGCCAAAAGCGCAGGTCTGCCCTAGAATGCCTATGTAAATTACGATCGCCAGAACAGCCAAACCCCCCAAAAAATKTACTGATGTGTTGGGCCCAAAAGGTGTTTATGATCAAGATCAATCTCCCACAGTGAATTATTTTGAAGTTTGCTACAAATTGAGATATTTTATTAAATAGTGATCCATTCTGACGACTACATTTGTCGTCACACAGGACCACGTGCAGATAGAGACGAATCAAAAAAAAGTTAATACACTATCCAGTACAATTCAAAAGTTTGGACACCTACTGATTCCAGGGTTTCTATTTTTTACTATTTTCTACATTGTAGAATAGTGAAGACATCAAAACTATGAAATAACACATGGAATCATGTAGTAACCAACAACAACAAAAAAACAGTTAAATCAAAATATATTTGAGATTCTTCAAAGTAGCCACCCCTTGCCTTGATGGCACCTTTGCACACTCTTGGCAGTCTCTCAACCAGCTTCACCTGGAATGTTTGAAGGAGTTCCCACATATGCTGTGCACTTGTTGGCTATTTTTCCTTCACTCTGCAGTCCAACTCATCCCAAACCATCTCAACTGGGTTGAGGTCGGTTAATGGACATTTTGTCCACTGGCAATAAATTGATTGGACAGAGCATGTGTCATAAACAGTCTAAGGACAGCATAGATAGAGTACACATGTACTGTACAGTGTCCCAGTTGTGGACTTTATTAGTTTAAGGCCTTTAACTGCATGTCCAATTCGTGATGGTAAATATTTGATATTTCATACTGCAAATGTTGGCACTGGCAATTTATCATAAGTGAATGGACACTGTCCATTTCCAATATCTTTAAGCAGCGATTTACCATCACCAAATGGACAGGTTGAAATCAACACCAAAGAGCAAGGAAGAGGAACCACTATCACTGCTAGGCAGTCTTGAGTTCAACAAGCATGACAATTGTTAAATTGCTGAAATGCCCAACA